>NC_056746.1:351425807-351476461 GCF_019279795.1 Protopterus annectens | reverse complement strand
AACCCGTTAGATCAGGGTATGTCAATTGTGTTACCTGTTCTGCCACTACAGTGCAGACCACAAACCCTCTCAATGTAAAACAACTGGTCTGAAGCCCAAGTGTTTAAACTAAAACGCTTAGAATGAGTTACACCAAGCAGTAATAAATACAATTGAGAACGTTTAAGATGATGCAAAAGCAAAATAAAGTAGGAAGAAACACAAGTACAGTAAAAGCAGAAGATTTTTTTTTTTTTTTTTTTTTTTTTTAGAAAAGTAGCAAAAGCAATAGTAAATACAATTCTCATGCAGTGCAAGCTGGCACACTTGAATATGTAGCAATATTAGTCCACAGACAGTTTGAAAAAAGGTAATTAAATTAAAAAGGACTAAAAGCAAGTGCAGAAAGGGTTTATTAGGTAGAATGCGGTAAAGAGATGTCCTGGGGGAGTGTCTTAGATCAAATCTACAGTGGGGTGAGCACTGCAAAAGCCACCAAATTTAAACTACTACCAAGAATAGGGAGGGGGGTGGAGGACCAGTTTCAGCACAGATGTAAGGAATGTGCAAATTATAAAAAAATATATATATACTGTTTTCTATAGATTTGCAGAGCAGTAAGACACAGATATCAAGCAGACAATTTAGCTCTATAATACAGAATAACACAGAAAATATACTCAGCTCTATAACTTGAAGATAGTTCTGTAAGGCTGTCTCTCCAGTTTGAATACAGGTTGTTAATTAAAAGGAGACACAGCACTAGCTAAATTATATCAGCTGAAAGACAAGGCAGGAAATGAGGGGGGGGGACCAGTTTCAACACAGATGTAAGGAATGTGCAAATTATAAAAATATATATATATACTGTTTTCTATAGATTTGCAGAGCAGTAAGACACAGATATCAAGCAGACAATTTAGCTCTATAATACAGAATAACACAGAAAATATACTCGGCTCTATAACTTGAAGATAGTTCTGTAAGGCTGTCTCTCCAGTTTGAATGCAGGTTGTTAATTAAAAGGAGACACAGCACTAGCTAAATTATATCAGCTGAAAGACAAGGCAGGAAATGAGGGGGGTGGGGGACCAGTTTCAACACAGATGTAAGGAATGTGCAAATTATAAAAATATATATATATATACTGTTTTCTATAGATTTGCAGAGCAGTTAGTCACAGATATCAAGCAGACAATTTAGCTCTATAATACAGAATAACACAGAAAATATACTCGGCTCTATAACTTGAAGATAGTTCTGTAAGGCTGTCTCTCCAGTTTGAATTCAGGTTGTTAATTAAAAGGAGACACAGAACTAGCTAAGACACAGCACTAGCTAAATTATATCAGCTGAAAGACAAGGCAGGAAATGAGGGGGGTGGGGGACCAGTTTCAACACAGATGTAAGGAATGTGCAAATTATAAAAATATATATATATACTGTTTTCTATAGATTTGCAGAGCAGTAAGACACAGATATCAAGCAGACAATTTAGCTCTATAATACAGAATAACACAGAAAATATACTCAGCTCTATAACTTGAAGATAGTTCTGTAAGGCTGTCTCTCCAGTTTGAATACAGGTTGTTAATTAAAAGGAGACACAGCACTAGCTAAATTATATCAGCTGAAAGACAAGGCAGGAAATGAGGGGGGGGGGACCAGTTTCAACACAGATGTAAGGAATGTGCAAATTATAAAAAAATATATATATACTGTTTTCTATAGATTTGCAGAGCAGTAAGACACAGATATCAAGCAGACAATTTAGCTCTATAATACAGAATAACACAGAAAATATACTCAGCTCTATAACTTGAAGATAGTTCTGTAAGGCTGTCTCTCCAGTTTGAATACAGGTTGTTAATTAAAAGGAGACACAGCACTAGCTAAATTATATCAGCTGAAAGACAAGGCAGGAAATGAGGGGGGTGGGGGACCAGTTTCAACACAGATGTAAGGAATGTGCAAATTATAAAAATATATATATATACTGTTTTCTATAGATTTGCAGAGCAGTAAGACACAGATATCAAGCAGACAATTTAGCTCTATAATACAGAATAACACAGAAAATATACTCGGCTCTATAACTTGAAGATAGTTCTGTAAGGCTGTCTCTCCAGTTTGAATACAGGTTGTTCATGGACCTCCTAAGTAAAGATATTGGGGACCTACAGACACTGGATCCTACCCAGTTCGGCTTTAAGGGCAGATCCTGCCTCTTAAACCTGGTTGATTTCTTTGAAACAGTCACCAAGGCCATTGATGAATGGAAGGTTGTCCACATAGCCTACCTGGACCTCGCAAAAGCCTTCGATACAATACCCCACTTGGGCATTATAGATAAGCTCACCAGCTTAAACATAAACCCCTATGTCACTAGATGGGTTGCAAACTGGCTCAAGGACAGAACCCACATGGTTAGAATTGCTGGAGCCATGTCAGACTCCAAACCAGTTACAAGTGGCGTCCCACAAGGCTCAGTCCTGGGACCTCTCTTGTTTGGTATATATTTCTCGGAGGTACAGGCCAACACGGAAGGACTGTGGCTGACCAAGTTCGCAGATGACTGCAAACTGGGCGCCATAATCGACTCGCCAGCCAACACAAGCATCCTACAAAAGGGCCTCATAGAAACAGACAGCTGTTGCCGGAGCCATGGCCTCAAGCTAATCGCCAAAAAGTGTGTAGTCATCCCCTTCGGCAAAAACAAAGTGCCCACAAATTACCACATAGATGGTAATCCATTAAGTACGGAAGAAGTAATTAGGGACCTGGGGACCCAAGTTGATAGCAATCTCTGTCGACAACCACGTTGCCAAAGTGGGTAGAAAGTCATTTTATATAGCCCACCTAATCATGAAGGGATTCGCATCTAGATCATGGGAGGTAATCGTGCCTCTTTACTCATCCCTCATCAGGCCCATAATTGAGTACAATGCCCCTTTTGGGATGTACCTTACCAGACACCTGCAGCAACTGGAAAGACCCCAAAAGTACCTCACTAAGAGGATCAAAGGGCTCAAACAGATGCCATATGCTGCCCGGTTAAAGAAACTCCAGCTCTACTCAGTGGCATACCGCCTGCTCAGAGGCGATCTGTGCCTGACGTATAAAGCCATGTCCAACCCGGAATTAATGGACATGCTGCACCTCAGAAAATCCAAATCCCATCGAGCTATGTGCTCGAGAGACTTGAACCTCAGCACTGAAATAAATAGGACATGCTGGAGGGACAGATTCATAACCCAGAGGCTCCCTTCACTCTGGAATAAAATCCCAGTCCAGGTTAGGCAGAGTCCCACATTGACTCTCTTCAAGAGGAATCTTGAGTGGATGGGAGATCTTAGATTTATTCCAGGTATCATTTCTGTGTCACTGTTAGACAGATGCACAGTATACTAACCTCGAAAAAGGGCATAACAAAATTCATTTTAAAATGGGTGGCGAAAGCCAAACACACTCTGGCTAGGCTTGTAAATGCCCTAGGGCAGATAGCCTAGTATGAACCTATTTAAATATAAAACCTTGCTGATATAAAATTAATTTCACAACATGTTTTAATTTTAAAATGGAAAACAAAGAATAGGATTAATTTAACCCAGGGTGGGGTGGGGATGGGCTGTAGCACTGAGTTTAATTTGTATTGTAGATGTTCATCGTGTTTCATTGCTGCAGTCATTACACTTGGGTTATCCTGCCGTCAGGCGGTCCCGCAGTTGGCCAGAGTTCCAAAGTCTTGGTCCGGCGTTGGATGCTCTCGCTTCTTCCCTGACGTCGGTGCGCCAGGGGTGTGTAAGATGCAGCCGACGCCATTTTCTTCAGTCTTTCTTGCCACGCGGTGCCCGATGCAAAAGCAGATGTCCTTCAAGAATGCAACTGCTGTCATAACATATGGGTTGTCCTGCCTCAGGTAGCCCTTCGGTCGTCCGGATTCCAAAGTCTGGGTCCGGCGTCGGCTGGTGTCGCCTCCTCTCCGACAGAACTGCTGGAGTATAAAGGCATCGGCCGACGCCATCTTCTTCAGTCTTTCTTGCCGCGCGGTGCCCGAAGCAGAAGCAGTTCGCAAGTGCCGGTCGGTCAGCTCCTGTGTTTTCAGTTACCGAAGTCATCTAAAAGCTAAGTACCCCGTTGGGGAACATTTTTTCTTGCCTCAGCCGATGTCAGAACAAATTGAGAAAGTTAATAATTGTTTGTCTTGTGGTAAGCAAATACCTCATAAGGACTTCCATTCTTACTGCCTCCCCTGCCTGGGCCCAGACCACGACGTCTCGGCCTGTGCTGCCTGTGCTTGCTTTAATAAGCGCACTCTCAGGCACCGGGCAGAATTTGCCGAAGACTTTTTTGGCGGATCATACGCTTACATCATGCCGTCGGAACAACCGACAGCACAAACTACCAAAAAACGAAAGGACCGGGACCGACATCCTCGGCCCGCGTCTTCCACCGATACAACGCCTAAGCCCTCCGCGAGTGCTTCGGTCTCTTCGGAAGCGGCAATTCAACCGCTCTAGGCCAACGACACCGCGTTAACACATTCTTCGGTCTCGGAGACTACACCGGTGCCGGTTGTTGATTTTCCTCCAGAAACCGAAGTTCTGGATCTACCATTCCCGTGGACAAAGTTACTCCTGCACGTGGGGCAACTAGGCCTCCTGTATCCATGTCCATCAAGGCCTTTGCACGTGCTAAGGCCACCAGCCAGGCCAAGGCCCATCCTAAACCGGCTTCTCAGGCCCCTTCTTCAGATAGACAAATCATTTCTCTCGCTGCAGATCTAATCTCTCTTATCAGGGGGTCTCAGCCTCACCCAGACAGAGGTTCTCAGCCGCCTGCAGGTAAAAGGCCTAGAACTGAGTAGGCAGACAACCTCTCTTCAGATGAAGCCTCTGGGGATTCAGAGCATTCTGATACCCAAGAAGAATCCTTCCAGGCTTATGAGGACTCTGATGCTGAGGAATCAATTCCCTCTGCCCCTCCTCCAGAGGATTTTTCTTTAGGTGAAGTCCTCTACTCCATGAGGGAACATTTTAAGTGGCAGGGTCAGGAATTTTCTGATTCTAGGAAAAGGCTACGTACCTTCCTTAAGTTACCCCAGCACAGACCTTTAGCTATCCCTCCTGTTTTGGATGTCCTGGATGATGTTTTCTCCGATTCCAGTGCTTCCCCTGATTCTCTCCCTCCTGCTCCTGTCAAGCCAGACAGATATTACAGGGTCCCTGACACTCACAAGCATCTTTTTAAGGCCCACTCTCTGGATCTAGAAACTATTTCACAGGGCCCCAAAGGAGTGGCTACCTCCTCAGCCAAGAATCCACTGCCAGCGGACGGGGAAGCAAGGTCCCTGGAGAGATGGGGTAAAAAAGTTTATACCTCTTCCACCCTTGCCATGAGGTCACTTAACTGCCTTTTTCATATGTTTCAGTACCAGGATTATTTACTGGATGATTTGCAGAAAAAGATGGCCTCTCCTGAGACAGAAAGGCATTACAGGATCTGGTTCATAACACTCAGCAGGTTAACAATCATTTTCTTCAGTGTGGTTATGAAGCATTGGAAGCTTCATGTAGGGCAGCTCTGACAGGGGCTGTTATACGTAGACATGCTTGGTTAAAAGAACAGCCACTGCCAGACCATGTTAAAGTAAAGCTACTTGATGCACCTCTGGAAAAACAGAAGCTTTTTGGTGCTAATGCTCAAGATGTGTTGAAGTCCATTGAGGAAAAGGCTAAATCAGTTCAGACAGTCAAAGATTTTCTCCAGGTTCAGCCACCCAGATTCAGCATGGATTGGCCTTCAAAGAATTGGTCCTTTCCAGACACTGACAAGTTTCAAAGGGGAAAAAAACAGGCGTGCTCGAGGTAGAGGGCAATACCGAGGCTCCTACACGGGCCGCCAATGGCAACCACCAAATCAGAGAAGTGGCGCAGGTAGTCCAGCTGCACCACAAGGACAATCACAATGACTTGACTTTCATACCGCCGACCAAGGCTCAAAGAGAAGCACCTTTAGGCGGAAAATTATCCTTATTCTCAAAGAACTGGCACATCTTAACCAAGGACAAATGGATTCTGGATTTAATAGACCAAGGTTACAGATTCCACTTCCATACTTTACCAACAAGACAAGGCATGCCAAACCTGCCACAAAATCAAAGGGCAGAGGCACTCATTCAAGTTTCAAAGCTGTTACAAATAAAAGCAATAGAAAAGGTCCCTCCTCAGGAACAAGGCCAGGGATTTTTTTCAAGACTGTTCCTTGTTCCAAGAAAAGAAAACAAATGGAGACCTATACTGGACTTGTCTACTCTAAATACTTTTCTCATTGTGCCAAAATTCAAAATGCTGACGTTACAGCAACTCCATCCCATGCTGGGCAAGGGGTCTTGGCTGGTCACTCTGGACCTCAAGGAGGCATACCTGCATGTCCCTATCAGACACAGTTGCAGAAGATACCTCAGATTTCTTGCAGGGTCAGAGCATTATCAATTCTCAGCATTGCCGTTTGGCTTATCTACTGCGCCCAGAGTGTTCACGAAATGCCTGGCATCAATAGTTGCACACTGCAGGCTCCAGGGGATTGAAATATATCCCTACCTGGACGATTGCCTTATTCAAGCAGACAACAAACCTTGATAACAAACTTTGGACTATGTCGTTCAATTACTACAGGCTTTGGGATACACAGTCAACATTCAAAAATCACGACTACTGCCATCCCAACGGATTATTTTTCTAGGAGCCAAACTGGACACAAAATCACAAATGGTTTTTCTCACAGAGGAGAAACAAGAGCAGTTACCAGAGTACTTCAAAAGACTAGCAAAGCTCTCCCAGCTGACTGCAAGGAAATTCCTGCAGGCCCTGGGGTTCATGGCATCTTGCATTCTTCTGATACCTTTGGCAAGACCTTCACATGAGAAAGCTTAAATGGTACTTAAAAAGCTTATGGTCCCAACACAGCCAAAACCTATAGGACGTAATTCCACTCATTCCATGTCTGCAAAGAGAATTTTTGTGGTGGGCTCAAGCAAGTCATTTAAACAAAGGCATGTCTTTCACCAAACCTCAAGCAAGTCAAATCATTACAATAGACGCCTCAGACCATGGATGGGGGGCGCACATGGAGGGCAGATGCATTCAAGGGCAAGGGACCCCAAAGGAAAGACATCTGCACATAAATCAAAAAGAGATGTTGGCAGTGATACATGCAATCGAGACCTTCGAAAAATCACTTCAACAAGGTCATCTGCTCATAAGGACAGACAACACCACTGTTATGTGGTATATAAACAAGCAGGGTGGCACTCTTATCCCCTCTGCAAACTAACAATGATTCTTTGGGAAAAGTCCCTGAGTCTGAAGATTCACTTGCAATCCCAGTTTGTGCCAGGCAAGGACAATGTTCTGGCGGACAGGCTGAGCAGAAACTTCTTGGATCCGCACGAATGGATGCTGCATCCTCACATTTTCTCACAAATAACAAGTGCATGGGGAAGACCGGACGTAGATCTCTTTGCTTCACACCTCAATCATCACCTGGAAAAGTTCTGCTCAAGGACTCACCATCCTCTAGCCTGGAGAACGGATGCTCTCTCCTTCAGCTGGAATTCTCTAACAATTTATGCATTCCCTCCTCTTCCATTATTGACCAAGGTGTTACTGAAGATCAAGGCAGAACAACCAACAGGCATTTTGATAGCTCCAGACTGGCCAAGGCAGCACTGGTACCCATTGCTATTGAGCATAACTCGGACCAAACCGTGGCCCCTGCCTTAGTGGCCTCTGCTTCTAACTCAGCACAACTACAGGACTGTTCATCAAAACCTGCAAACATTGCAACTGACAGCTTGGAGGGTTCCATGACTACTTCCCATATCCCTCTTTCCAAAACAGTTCAAGAGATCTTACTGGAAGCACGCAGGCCTTCCACCAGAAAAACCTATTCAGCCAAGTGGAAGAGATTCATCATCTGGAATGCCAACAAGGGACAGGATGCATCATTACTGAGCATACCACAGATATTAGAATACTTGACAGAAATGTTTCATAGTGGCCTTTCATATTCTTCCATAAAAATTCACGCTTCAGCAATCTCAGCAAAATACAATTGTGACCCACCTGTGTTCTCGCATCCCTTGCTAAGACAGTTTCTAAGAGGGATAAAGAATATCAAACCTCCTAGAAAACCACCAGTACCTGCATGGGACCTCAATTTCGTCTTGGAAAAATTTACTCTTCCTCCCTTTGAACCAGCAGTATCTTCAGAAATGCAATTTCTCTCCTGGAAAACGGCTTTCCTGTTGGCAGTAACATCAGCAAGAAGAGTCTCGGAGATACAGGCCCTCATGGCAGTACCTCCCTTTCTCATTTTTCATCAGGACAGAGTTTCTCTAAGAACCAAACCTTCATTCATGCCAAAAGTAATATCCAGGGTGTCTCTAAATCAAGCAATTCACCTGCCTACTTTCTTTCCCAATCCTCAAAATAAGGGGGAAAGGCTGCTGCATACTTTGGACATACACAGACAATTACGCTACTACTTGGACAGAACAAAGACCACCAGAAAGTCTGACCAACTATTTGTAGCCTATGCTGCTGGAGTACAAGGAAAGGCAATCTCCAAACAAACAATTTCAAAATGGATTGGACACTGCATCAGATTCTGCTATTCTTTTCATGGAAAAAGTGTGCCAGCCAATATTAGGCCACACTCCACCAGAGCTATAGCCGCATCCACAGCCTTTCTAAGAGGAGTGGCTACAAAGGACATTCTAGAGGCTGCTACATGGAGCTCCGTGCATACATTTACCAAACACTACAACCTGCCCTTATACTCCAGATCCCGAGCAGGCTTTGCTTCGGCAGTCCTGCAGGGCATTTTAGCTACACCATCCCTTTCTTAGATCCAACCACCCCCAGCTTGGCTATGGTATTCAACCCATATGTTATGACTGCAGTTGCATTCTTGAAGGACATAGTACAGTTTTGTACCTACCATAAATGTAGATGTCCGATAGAAATGCAACTGCAGTCGGATTTTCCGTCCCTCCTACCCCTCTGCAATTCTCCTTTTGGGTCCACTACCCCTCTACCCTATTAGCTGGGGGTATGTTTTATGGTGTATCTGTTTATTACTGTTGTGCATGTCTGGAATTGTTTATCCATTCACCAAATTTATCCTTCCTTGGGGGGCACCTGGCATCTGGGGCAAGAAACACTGAAGAAGATGGCTTCGGCCGATGCCTTTATACTCCAGCCGTTCTGACGTCGGAGAGGAGGTGACACCAGCCGACGCCGGACCCAGACTTTGGAATCCGGCCGACCGAAGGGCTGCCTGAGGCAGGACAACCCATATGTTATGACTGCAGTTGCATATCTATCGGACATCTACATTTATGGTAGGTACAAAACTGTACTTTCGCAAGTGCCTTTCAGCCGACTCCTGAGATTTTCGAATTCAAATTTCAGAACCGAAGTCTTCAATAAAGCGAAGTACCCCGTTGGGGAAACTTTTTCTTGCCTCAGACCGATGTCAGTAAAAGTTAATAATTGCATTTCTTGTTTCTTTAAGAACAAACCCTACATTTATGCCAAAGGTGGGTATCCAGTGTGGCTCTTAACCAAACTATTCACTTGCCAACATTCTATCCAAATCCCTAGAATAAAGGGGAGAGACTTCTGCACTCATTGGACATACACAGACAGTTACGCTTCTACTTGGACAAAACAAAAGCTTTCAGGAAAACTGAGCAATTGTTTGTAGCATATGCTTCAGGATCACAGGGAAAGGCTATTTCAAAGCAGACCAATTCAAAGTGGATAGGACACTGTATCCATTTCTGCTACACACAGCATGGAAAAACTGTACCTAGCAACATTAGGCCACATTCCACCAAGGCAACAGCCACTTCAACTGCCTACCTTTGAGGAGTACCTACCAAGGATATTTTGGAAGCTGCAACTTGGACTTCAGTGCACACCTTTACCAAGCATTACCACTTGCCTCTTTACTCTAAATCTAGAGCTGGCTTTGCCACTGCAGTGCTGCAGGGCCTCATAGCCACCCCGAATCCTTTATAGATCCAGCCACCCAACCTCAGCTTTGGGATTCAATCCAAGTTTAATGACTGCAGCAGTGAAACACAATGAACATAGTACAGTTTTGTACCTACCATAAATGTAGATGTTAGAGTGTATTCACTGCTGCAGTCCAGGTTACCCTCCTTCCATCCCCACTTTCTTACCTGGGACTTGTCTATACCTTTCTACCCTATACAACCTATGTGGTATATTTGCTTGTAACTAAAGGTATTGTCATTTTTTTTATGTATGTATTGCCTACCTATTTGGGGGCACCTGACATCTGGGGCAAGAAAAACTGAAGAAAATAGAATCGGCTGCATCTTATATACCCCTGGTGCACTGACGTCAGGGAAGAAGCGACAGCGTCAGATGCCGGACCAAGACAGTGGCACTCTGGCCGACTGCGGGACCGCCTGACGGCAGGATAACCCAAGTATAATGACTGCAGCAGTGAGTGCACTCGAACATCTACATTTATGGCAGGTACAAAACTGTAGTTTTCCTATAATTCAGATACTCATCAATAATTTTAAACTGGGGACCCTTTTTAACTTGATCAATGACTAAAAAAAATGTATGGGAGGGTCAGACACAAAAATGTGCTTAAATAAAGGGCAAATTTTTTTTTTTTTCTTTTTAATGTCTAGAATGTGCTCGTAAACACATTCCTTCAACTTCTAGAACTTTTTCCCTCATAATATGCAGGACACTGTTAACATTGGGCCAAATATACCACATTCTTGGTTGTACAATTACACCACCAACTAACCCTATATTTAGACGCCTCTAATATTAAAAAATGTCCCTGCATAAAATGTCCCTGCATAAAATGTATCTGCATTGTAACAAGTTCCACATTTATAGATACCAGCCCTCCTTCATAACACAATTCATTGTATAAACATATTTCCAGGAATCCAGATCACCGGTTTGCTTTTTTTGGGTTAGGTATGGTGGTTAAAAATCCCAGGAGTGGGCCATGGGATGATTTAACAGAAGCATGGGAAGTTCTTTGCCAAATTAAGCTTAATGCACACATGCACAGCAAACATGTTTCTATTGCAAGCATTTTAATATTAAATTCTTATTCAGTTTAACAGAATATATTTAATAGTGTAAAACAATTTATTTTGTGATGTGTGATGAAAAGCCGTTTTGATGTATGGGTGATATTTATTGGTGCTGTGCTTTTATGTTACTAAGATACATTGTAAATCTGTTTGGTTTAAATTGAGCATGTGACTGTTTTGGAGGGTTATTTAAATGGGTTCAGTGTTTTAAAATGTTTCATTCTGAAGAAGTCTATGTTTATAAGCAAATGAAAGTGCTAAATCATTGGTTGGTTTCAATAAATACAATTTCATATTACTGGTGTGACCGTTCCTCTGACCAGGTCTAGTGTTGTGGAATGGTAGATTGTTTGGCTCCTGGTTTTCACGGAATCATGTCTGAGATGGAAGGGGGAAATGGTGCACGACTAGTTGTTAACCATGAAGACATCATTACAAGCCGTGGTTTACTGACACAGTTCGTGCAACTTTCACAACAGATTGGCAGAGGAAACATTTATAACAGTTATGGGGAAAAACATCTCTGGAGACCAGGAGTATCTAGTACTGAAATCGGCTCTTGCAAGTTGACACATCATGCCTCTCAACTGTCCAGATTTCATTCTCACATTTTGACTTCCTCATAAAATTTGTGGTTTTCTGATTTTTTTTGTTGCAAACTAGTAAGGATTGAATTTACCAAATAGTGATAAGCATTTGAGTTTCAGACTACATATCCTTCGGAAAAACGCATGATAACTTCAGACCTTTTATTCTGGCAAATTTGTTGGTTTCTAACAGCAATGTTTAAAATTTGTCATTATTAGTGCTTCAGCCGAGATTCTCACCCAACCATCATAGACCGGTATGCATCTATACCTGGCAGAACTGTACACTGACCTAGCACTGGATTTCAATGAAATGAATCACATCAGGAGATGGATGCTGCTGCTGTTTTTAAAGAACCCTTCTTTTTTTTTTTTTTTACTTTAAACTGTAGCAAACTGCTTGCTACAATGTAACAAGCAGATGCTACAGTTTAGACCACACACGGAGCTCAGGATTAACCGCAAATGTAATACCGGCTTTTAAAAGCCATTATTGCATTAAAGAAAGATCGTGATCACTTAATTGTGGTTTTCCCTGTCCACCCATCATAGATGCACTATTGACACAAGCAGGAGAAACACTTATAAATGTAGGAAAAAATAATAATAAAAAAAAAAAAAACATGGAGATAGAGAGCATCTAGTCTCACCGGGTTAAGGACTGAGATCAGCTCTTGCAAGTTAACGATACATGCATCTCAACTGTCCAGATTTTCGTCTCACATTTTGAGTCTGTTCCTCAGAGAATTTGTGGTTTTCTGAATTTTTTGTGACTAATCAGTAAGGACGGAATTTACTAAACAGACTACACATCCTTCAGAAAGTGTATGGCAACACCAGACCTTTTTTTATTTTAGCAACTTTCTACATTTCTATAAACATTATTTAAAATGTGTCCCTGTTTTTGGAGCTTTACCCCCATTCATTATTTTTGTCTTTTTTCAAAAACAAGGCAGAAACAAGTACATAGCACTGTCACAGGGAACACATGCACTGAGTGGCTTATCCCAGGGAACACATGCACTGAGTGGCTTATCCCAGAGGGAAGCAAAACAAGACTGGAATACAGGTTTGAACACCTTTTAAAAAAAACAAAAATTTTAAAGTTGTGGGTGGGATTTTTAGAACGTCATTACTGATGTCACAAACAAGGAGGTGATTAACTATATGGGTGGCAATGTTTTCAGCTTCGGGCAGAGGCAGAAATGCCATTTTAGCTACAAGATAGTGTCCCTTTAAATAACTAGCTATTACACTCACATGTGCTCACTCTCTGGCTGCACTGTCAAAATGGCAGTGAAGCTGGTACATGCTTGCTGTTTTTATGCTCGTTCTGTCCTTGAAACTAACACACGTGCACTGTTCTACACAAGGGTTCTGCTAAAGGTCCCAAAAGAAAAAGTGAAACTCTTACTAGTCGTGCCTTTTTGGTCAAGATAGCATTGGTTCCTTCTTTCATCTAGCCAAGGGCAAACACTAAAGACTGTCACTCAGGGTGGATCTCATCACTCAGTTGAAAGGATCATTACTCCATCCAACACATCATTCCCAAACCTAAACTTGGGAACGATAGGGATGTTCTTCGTAGTCAATGTTGTAATATTGAATCTTAGGTCTTCCTGCCATGCAGAAGCCTGTGACAGTCATAATTTCCAGAGTTTTAGCATTACCCCTAACTCACAGCTGTCCAAAGACTGACATGTGGATGTCAGGGTATATGAACAGCATCCGTCAGTGTTATCTTCAGTTCTTAGTCCAGTGCTCTTCATGTATGTTCAAAATGCTCACAGTCCATCGACCAGTTTGTTTTTCCAGTGTGTGTCCTCTTTCCAGTCAGATGGGGATTATCCTTTTAATTTAATGTTTAAAAAGGTCAGCGATTGTTTGAAGTGTGGGAACCAAGTCCCCAATGAAGATTGTCACTTGTTTTGTCTATTTTGCTTGATGTCTCAGTATATCATCTCTAATTGTCTTGACTATGGAAAATTACATGCGAAAAGCCTCAAACTTGTGACCAAGTTATTAGTTGCCCATATGGAGTCCTTTTTAGGTTTCTGTGGTGGCATTGCAACCTGCTTTCACAGCAGGGCCCTTCACAACACCAACTTCTGCTAATGTCACTCTAAAGAAATGGAAAGACAAAAAGACCCAGGACTCTGACGTCCCAGAGAAAGCTCTGTCTTTAGTCCTGACGTCTACAGACCTTGTTGAGGTGCCTTTACAGCCTGATCCAGCAACTCCTAGGCCCAAATCTTCTGACTTGACTCACCGGGAGGCCACAATGGTTTCTCGGCTACTGATGTTCATGCTGTGGCTCTTGAGAGAAGCACCCTGTTTACCTTGGTTACCAAAACCTTATCCAGAGTTTTGGTTGGACTACCACAGCCTCAGGTCATCCCTTCTAAAACAGACAGACAAACCAGAGGGAGACGCTTCATTTTCTTTCCACCACCATCAGCCACTGCTTCTCGGGTTGGAGCACAAGACCCACCTAAAGGTAGCACAGGAATTCATAGCTTTCATGAAATCCAGAGGGCCATCCCACATTTTTGGTACTGAAGCCTCCCCATCCAAAGATGCCGAGATGTGTCTTTTCAGGAAGATTCAGATTTCCCAATCTCTGAAGATGAGGAGTTGGCCTACTCTGGGTACCTGGTTACAACAGACTTATCCAGGTTCAGACTGTGATACCCTATCTTCTGGCTCTTCTCCCAAGGACCTTTTTTCAGGGATACCATTCATAGAATAATGGAAGCTTTCAGTTGGGAAAGCAAACAGTTCTCTCAAGTTCAGACCCATTACAAGGAACTGCTGAGTTTGCCTTGTCTCTGGCTACTGACTTTCCCTTATGTACACACAGTACTGAATGATGTCTTTGAATACATTGCTTTACATCCTGATTCTTTACCACCTGCTCCTAGGAAATTAGACTGATTTTACAGCATGCATAAATCTTAGAGGCACCTTTACAAAAATCCTAATGCTGACCCCTCAGTAGTCTCTACTGAATCCACAAAATGTGTACCTTAGGGAACAACTAGACACCCCTTAACTGGTGTAGGGAAGGTAAACTGTTAGATTTGATAAGAAATCTTATACCTCTGACACCCTGTGGCAATAAGAGCTTTCACTTGCCAGTTCCAAATGCTGAAGTACCTTGACTGTCCCCAGGCCAAAATTCTAGCTAAGGTGAACTCTATTGGAGATAGAACCTTATCAAAAGAAATTCATGAGACAACAGGAGAAGCTTTACAAGTCCCCAGACACTCCCTAAAGGGTGATTATGATTTCTGCACAGCAGTTGCCACAGGTTCTGTCATCCGCAGTCATGCATAGCTCAGGATGCCACCTTTGTCAGATCAGGTCTCTGCTGACAAAGAATTCCTTTTTAGACCTCCGAACAGGTTTTTGAGAAGCTGGATAAGAAAGGAAAGTAAGTAAAAACTGTGAAGGCACAGTAGGAATTATACTTCAAAACCTTGGCCTATCACCCCACAAGACAAGGTGAGGCCTTATTGTGGCAAGAGACCCAGACAATCCAGGATGTGGCACAGACCAGGGTGCTCCAAAGAGCGCATTCTGCACAGAGACCAGATGTGACTGGTGTTTAATCCCAGTTTCCCATACCCCTACCCACCCTTTGCAGCCTGTGGCTGAAAGACTGTCCTCTTTCCTAAATCAATGGAAACTATCACCAGGGACCAGTGGGTTCTCAACATCATAGAAAGGTGGTACTACATCAAGTTCATAGGTTCATACTAGGCTATCTGCCCAAGGGCATTTATAAGCCTAGCCCATAGTTATGTGGCTTTCCCCACCCCTTTAGTTTGAATAAAAACTATGCCTATCATTTTGCTGTGCCTCTGTCAAGCAGTGACACTGAAGTAATCCCTGGGGTATATCTGCGATCTCCCATCCATTGGTCAAGATTCCTCTTGAACAAGGCCAGCGAGGTGCTCTGCCTCACATGTACCGGGATTTTGTTCCACAGCATAAGGAGTCTCTGGGTGATGAATCTGTCCCTCCAGCACGTTCTATTTATAACCGTGTCAAGGTTTAAGTCTCCCGCCCTTGTGGTTCTGAGGGATCTAGATTTTTGAGGTGAAGCATATTCATCAAATCTGGGTTTGACATGGCCTTATAAGTCAGGCACAGGTCACCTCTGAGCAAGCGGTATGAGACTGAATAGAGCTGGAGTTCTTTCAGTCGGGCAGCATAAGACATATTTTTGAGACCCTTTATCGTTTTGGTGAGGAACTTTTGGGGCCTTTCAAGCTGCAGCAGGTGTCTGGTCAGATACATTCCGAACGGGGCATTGTACTCAATCATAGGTCTAATGAGTGATGAGTACAGGGGGGACGATGACCTCCCTTGATCTAGATGTGAATCCCTTCATGATCAGGTGGGCGATATAGAAGGTTTTCCTAACTACTTTAGCAACATGAGTGTCAAGCGAAGGCTACTGTCAACCTGGGTCCCCAGATCCCTGATGACTTTTCTGTGCTCAGTGGATTGCCACCGATATGGTAGCTAGGGTAACCTTGTTTTTCCCGAAGGGTATGACTATGCATTTTTGGCGTTTAACTTCAGGCCATGGCTCTGGCACCAGTTATCCGCTTCTGTGAGGCCCTTCTGGAGGATATCTGTCAGATGTGTTTTCGACTATGGCCCAGTTTGCAGTCATCTGCAAACTTTGTCAGCCATAACCCTCCTGTGTTTGCTTGTACTTCAGAAAAGTAGATGCCGAACAAGAGTGGACCCAGGACTGAGCCCTGTGGGACACCACTTGTGACAGGCTTTGAGTCTGACATGGCTCCAGCAACTCTGACCCTGTGGGTTCTGTCACTTAGCCAGTTTGCAACCCATCTTGTGATGTATGGGTTTACATTCAAGCTGATGAGTTTTTCGATGATACCTGAGTGGGGTATTGTGTCAAGGCCTTTGCCAGGTCGAGGTAGGCTGTATGGACTGCCTTTCCCTCATCAATGGCCTTGGTGACTGTCTCAAAAAGTCAACCAAGTTTAAGAGGCAGGATCTGCCTTTGACAAAGCCAAACTGGGTTGGATCCAAAGTCTGCAAGTTCCCTATGTCTTTATTTATGAGTTCCATTATGATCCTCTCCATGGCTTTGCAGATGAGGCTTGTCAAGCTAATGGGGCGGTAATTTCCAGGGTCTGTGGAGGCACCGCCTTATGAAGTGGGACCACAGTCGCCGCGCCACTCCTTGGGCGTATCCTGAGGTGAGGCTAAGATTAAACAGCTGTCCTAACTGTGGGTTTAATTCCTCGTTGAGTTAAGTGAAGCACACAGTCGGGACACCATCCGGTCCCATGGATGCTGTGTTTTTTGCCTTAGTGAGGGCAGTTCTCACCTGGGCGTTGGATATGTTTGGGGGGCTACAATCCTCTGGAATAGATATCTCTCCTTTGGGGGGGAGGGGGGGGGGTTGCACTGAACCTGTCAGACAGTATGTTGGCAATGTGTGTAGGTTCAGTAATTTTCACATCATTTTGAACTAATTCTGAGCATATCTGGGAGTTTCCTCCTAGGTTTCTAACATAGCTAAAGAAGGCCTTATGATTGTCTTTAGAGTCCTTGGCGATTTTTCTCTCAAAATTTGCCTTGGATGATTTTATGAGAGCTCTTAGTTTTTTACTTATAATGATCAAAGGTGTCTTACCTTTCAAGGATTTTGCTCTATCTTGTAGTAGCTTCCTCCTTTTGTTCTAGAGCTTGTTTATGGCTGGGGTCCACCAGACTGGACGCTTGCCTTTGGTACAGAGAGTCTTAGTTTTGTTTGGGATTGCCTGATCCATGCAGTCCTGTAGGTGCTGGTAGAAGGCATTTGTAAGTGATTCAGCGGTTTGAGTAATGTTTACCACTGGCTCAGGGGCCTTAAAGGAGACCACACTAGTTTTTAGAAGTGTGAAATCGGCTTTTGAGAAGTTTTTCACTGTGGTCTTCTTGTTTCAGGTGGGGCGGGATGAGGACCTCCAGCGAGATTAGTTTATGATCTGATCTCACCAGTGAGGGGTATACTTCCGGTGTTGAACATTTTGATCCCATGTTCGTGATGATGAGATCAAGTATGTTTTCTCCTCTTGTGGGGATGGTGACTAGTTGTTCCATGGCATTTGAGTTTATGAACTCCAGGAATCTTTGGGTTAGAGTGTTCGGGCTTGAATAGTGTTCCCAGTCTATATTAGGGTAGTTGAAGTCACCTAGTATGATGGTGTTTGGAGATGCATTTATCCCCTCCAATGTTTTCAGGAAGGCCATGTGAGGTTCCTGAGTTTGAGAGGGTGGCCTGTAACATGTTACAATTTGCAGAGCAGTCTTGCCTATGGTTAATTGCACCTGGATGGTCTCCGATGCATCGTGCATTGCCACCAACCTTGAGGTGTGGGTGTCCTTTATGAATATGGACACCCCCCCCTCCTTTCTTGGTGTTGTCCGGATTTTGGGGCCGGAACGCATGATATGAGGTGAAACCTGTTAGTGCTGGGGTGCTCTCAGGAGCCTTGAACTAGGTTTCTGTCACAGCACAGACATCGATGTTCTCCATATTGAGAAGGGCCTCGAGCGTGCATCTTGAGATTGAGACTTCTGGCATTGAGCAGCATTACCCTTAGTTTTTTCCTTTTGGTGTTCTAGGGTGGTAGGTTTAGAATTTGAGCCTTGCCTAAAAAGGCACTATGGGGTGGCAAGAGCCTTTGCCAATATCCGAAGCCCAGGGTGACAGGTGCAAGCCGTCCCTTGCGAAGCAGCGTGGCTTGTCCAGCATGTCATCCCAGGCAGACAGACATTGGATCCCTTTGAATGACACCAGAATTTAAGCCAATTATTAAAGCTGATCATCTTATCACTGTATTGTGGCATCATTCTAGGTGAAGGTAGGATACTGCTCAAGGTCAGGGTCATACCTGCCTGGGCTACATAATCAGAGAGCTCCTCGATGTCCCTTTTCATGTAGTCCAAGGAGGTACGTCTCAGGTCGTTGACACCAGCGTGGACAATGACTGAGTCGACTTGTACCTGCTGTTGAGAGACCTGAGTGCTTGCATTATGTGGCGGATTCTAGCGCCCGACAGGCAGCTTACTGTGACCTTCTCCTTACTCAGTCTGGTGAGCGGGACGTCAGTGTGTCTGACTATGGAATCACCAATGACAAGTGTGTCTGGCATTTTGTTTGGCCTTAAGGGCTGTGACTGTTTGACACTCTGACTGTGTGGTCTATGTGTTGCATGTGTTGGGTCGTGAGGTGGTAGTTGTTTGGGTGTCTGCTTTGGTGGCCTCTGCTGTTTTGGTAAATTTTTGATCAGAGCCTCCGAGTATGTCTTTGTGTGAGTATGTGTATGATTTGAAGTTGTGATGGTACCATGTGTGACTGGGTATGTATTGTGTGTGGTTACCTTCTCCTCCTGTCTGGTCTTGCCAGTCCTATGTTGAGAGAGCTCAGCCTCCAGTTTGGCCGTATAGTTGCATCTCTCGCATGTATTTGTGTTTTGTGGGAGAAGGAGAGGATTGTCTGTGTACATGAGGCAATTGTAACATTGCCTCAATATTCCCAGGTTCACCATTTGAGCTGGAGAGGACACTAGCAACTGATCCCTCGACATACTAGAAGTAGTAGATAAAGAGACTTTCAAAGGACTCCGGGGGAAGTGGGTTTTAGGCTGGTGGGGTGCTATCTATAATGAGAGTGCTTTATCAAGGTGCAAGTACTGTAGGAGTAAGTGCTAGGCTTTGCAGATAGAGAATAGTCTACTTGGGAATCAAGTAGAGATGAACTTTTCAGTTATAGGATATGCTGGTTAGATCAGCAGTACAGCTCGAGGAAGGTAGTTCGAAGGGAAAATTTGAAGAGTGGAATTTAGATGGCCCGAATAGTTTAACCTTGTTTAACCGCAGCTGCTCTTGTGTGCAACAGTGGCAACTCCGCACTAACGCGCGTTTAGCGTGTTTTATAGCAGGGGGCTGAAGGGAGCTAGGAATTGGCCCAAAACAACCAATGGACTACTAGTTTCTGGCTGAAACTTCACCAAATCGGACAAAAGGCAGCTCAGTGCTTCCCACTCCCACTGGTAAGCAAAGAAACTTCCCTCCTTCCTAATAAGGCAATGGATCAGTAACAGGAACTAAAAACAAAGCCCAGGGATCAGCAACTCTGAAACTGGACTACTCTAGTTCAGTAAGGCGGGAAAACAAGAGTTTTTTGTTTTTACAGAGACAAGGAAAAAACAGACAGTAAATGCTATAAATGCTGTAAATCGCTAGCGACTTTAGTGTGTAGCCTATAGAAACAATTTGCAACAATTAGTAACTTAAAGTGCAATAAACAGTGTAAAATGCAGAAATCACTTAAAGTAGCAGTAAACCAGGCGAAATGCAGTCGCTAGCTTAATAACAGTGGGAAAGCCACAAAAAATACTTATCTGGTAGAAAGTCACTCTTTTAGCTCTCTGCTGCTTGGATCACTCTGCAGGCCACCACGAGGATCTGTGTTGAGTTGGTACAAGCTGGAAAAGCGTTTAGCGTGTTTTATAGCAAGGGGCTGAAAGGAGCTAGGAATTGGCCCAAAACGACCAATGGACTACTAGTTTCTGGCTGAAACTTCACCAAATCGGACAAAAGGCTGCTCAGTGCTTCCCACTCCCACTGGTAAGCAAAGAAACTTCCTCCTTCCTAATAAGGCAATGGATCAGTAACAGGAACTAAAACAAAGCCCAGGGATCAGCAACTCTGAAACTGGACTACTCTAGTTCAGTAAGGCGGGAAAACAAGAGATTTTTTTTTTTTTTTTTTTACAGAGACAAGGAAAAAAACAGACAGTAAATGCTATAAATGCTGTAAATCGGCTAGCGCACTTTAGTGTGTAGCCTACAAAAACAATTTGCAACAATTAGTAACTTAAAGTGCAATAAACAGTGTAAAATGCAGAAATCACTTAAAGTAGCAGTAAACAGGCGAAATGCAGTCGCTAGCTTAATAACAGTGGGAAAGCCACAAAAAATACTTATATCTGGTAGAAAGTCACTCATTTAGCTCTCTGCTGCTTGGATCACTCTGCAGGCCACCACGAGGATCTGTGCTGAGTTGGTACAAGCTGGAAAACGCACGTTTAGCGTGTTTTATAGCAGGGGGCTGAAAGGAGCTAGGAATTGGCCCAAAACGACCAATGGACTACTAGTTTCTGGCTGAAACTTCACCAAATCGGACAAAAAGGCTGCTCAGTGCTTCCCACTCCCACTGGTAAGCAAAGAAACTTCCCTCCTTCCAAATAAGGCAATGGATCAGTAACAGGAAGTAAAAACAAAGCCCAGGGATCAGCAACTCTGAAACTGGACTACTCTAGTTCAGTAAGGCGGGAAAACAAGAGATTTTTTTGGGCATTTCAAAACCACTAAAAAGAACTGGAAAGGCTGTTAAAACCTATCGTTTGGGAACTACTTCTCCAGGGATCCATTCAGCCTATTTTTCCTGGTCAGTTGAGAAAAGGCTTTTATTTAAGGATCTTTCCAGTTACAAGAAAGAAGGGTACCTAGAGGTCCTTCTTGGCCATTTCAAAACTAAACAGGTTTCTCAGCATCCCAAAGTTCTGAGTACTTACCTTGCCAAAATGACTTCCCGTGATCCTCCAAGACTTCTTCGTGATTACGCTAGACACAAAGAACACCTACATCCATGTCCCCATAGCAGACGGTCACAGAAAATACCTAAGATTTGTAGCAACAGACTATCACTTCCACTTCTGTGCTTTATCGTTTGGGCTGTCCACTGCTCAAAGATTTTTCACAAAATGCTTGGCTCCTTTGATAGCACATTGCAGAATATGAGAGTTCATATTTACCCCTACTTAGATGACTGTCTCATCCAGGAAAAAGCCACACTAGAGACCCTGGACACCCAGCAGATCATTGTAGACTGCTTTCAGAAGGTAGGTCTCACTTTAAAGCTTCAAAAGTAAACTTTTCCTCAAGCAAGTGTCCTCTTTCTGGAAGCTCTAATAATTAGCCCAGCAGAAATCCTTCCTTCCCCAAGACAATATACCTTTTCTGACGAGCTGTCTGACAATCCTGTTTCCAAAAAAGACATCTCAGCAAGAGACTTTTTGAGGATTCTGTGTTACATGGCATTCTACATTCTCATGATTCCACTTGTAAAGGTAAACACAAGAACATCAGTAGCTCCTAAAAATGATTAGGAACATCATTCCCAACCACTGGATACCCTATTGCCTCTCCTTTCATGCCCAAAGAAGGAGCTGACCTGGTATAGAACACTATACTGTAGAACGCAGGGGCAAGTTTTTCTTTACTTGAAGCAGACAATACCGTTACCATGGACAGTTTAGGCATAGCTTGGGGGGGACTACTTGGGTTCCCTGAAAGTGCAGGGTATTTGGACACCACAGCAGAGAAAACTGCATATAAATCAGAAGGCACTATTAGCAGTCTACCTGGCCATAAATGCTTTGTAGCAAAATTTAAGACCGGGGACTTTGCAGCTCCGGAAAACACCACAGTAATGTGGTACATAAACACTGAAGTAGCTTGTCCTACCCTTTGTGCAGCCTCATGAGGAAGATTTGAATGCTGGCTCAAGAACTACAGCTAACAGTTTTGTAATTCTGGTCAGAACAGTACCCTGGCAGATTTTCTAAGCATGGAGTTTCTAAACCCAAATGAGTGGATGCTGAAGAGAGAGGTGATGTTCTTTATGTTTCACTGTTGCAGTCATCACATTTGGGTTATCCCTGACAGGGTAGCCCTCAGCCGGCCCGAATATCAGAGTCTTTGTATTTCCGCGTCTGTTGCTGTCGCTTCAGGACTGACATCAGGTCGTCAGTAGTATAAAGTAAGGCAGCTGACGCCATTACATTAGTCTTTCTTAAAACTACACAAAGAAGGAAAAACCCCGCTGAGTCCAAACAGGTTATTGTAAACGCTTTTGTCTACTAAGAATCAGCAAACTTCATCAGACAAAAGTAAAAAGTTAAATACATAGCTTAACTAGACAACCTAAGTGACATCACCACTTGTTACAAAAGACCAGGCCTCCATTTAATAGGCTATAAGCCATGTATACCAATATAAAACAAAAAGAATTGGTAGCGTGTTAATACATGTTAATACATATAAATGCATAAAGCGTTAACAAAGAGCCTATACATAGTAGAGGGAAAAAACGCTGGTATAACTAATATCCTTTGGAAAGGTGATCGGACCTCGGCTGACTCTATTATTAAACAAATCACACATTACACCAACTTTTTGAAATTTACTTGGGAATTCCGGGTTGATAAAATCTCTTATTTTGAAGTTGAATTAAAGATTCCCCTAACAGAAGATTTATTTCCAAGATATTTAGGAAGTCAATTTATTCAAATGCCTTCCTTCATTATTTTAGTTGTAACCTCCACTTTCAGAAGAGGACGGTTGTTAAAGGCCAGCTTGTCCGGGTGGCTAGAATGGTCTCCTTAGAAGCTGACTTTATGGAGGAATGTAATTTGTTGAGAGAGATGTTTGTCAAACGTGGGTATCCTGGCAGATTATTGGATGACCTAATTTGTGAAGTTCATTCCAAAAGAGTGAGTGGAACATTTAAACCTTTACTAGTAAATGATGAGGCTGGTGATTTGATGAGCTTTGGGATAGATATAGGCACCTCATTTACAAGAACTTTGGAGAATGAAGTGGGTGAATCTACAGATGGTCATGGTGGTGTAACACTTGAATTTAATCATTTACCTGCCCTTTCTAACCAAGGGATGGATAAATTGAGTTTTATCACCATTTTTTCACTGGATGCCCCTTTGTTAAAATCTATTCTCTTTAAGAATTGGTGTTTTCTTTTGGAGGATGGTGTTGTTAAAAACAGTGTGGATGACTCACCTTGTGTAGTATTTAGAAATGGAAGGAATATAAAAGTTATTTTGGAGAATGGGACTCTTAACAATATTTACCACACTGTGGCATGTCGAAATGCGGGGCTTGCCGGTGGTGTACGTATAGTAATGTCAGGAACTCTTTTGTGATACAGGATTAAAAATACTATATTAAAGGTAGGTTTAACTGTAATTCAAGGGGGGGGTTATGTACCAGAGTTCCTTTACTATATATGTACTGCTTTTTATATAGGCAGAACAGAAAGACCCCTTCAAAATAGGATTTATGAACACTTGTATGCTATCGATAAAATGAATCTAAATAATGCTTTAGCTAGGCATATTAAGGCTTACCCTACACATGGATTTGTCTTTCTTGTCATTGATAAAATTGATGACAATGTTAGGGGTGGCCCAGTATCTTTGAAGTTAGATGAGAAAGAACTAATATGGCAATTGAAATTAAATGCCTTGGTCCCCCTAGGTCTTAATGATTTTGTTTGCATTAGGAGCATTTTAAAAATGAGGGCTGTTATTAGGTAATTATATATTTTTATATGTATATATTTATTTAGTTATACCAGCGTTTCTTCCCTCTACTATGTATAGGCTCTTTGTTAACGCCTTATACATTTATATGTATTAACACGCTACTAATTCTTTTTGTTTTATATTGGTTTATATGGCTTATAGCCCTTTAAATGGAGGCTTGGTCTTTTGTAACAAGTGGTGATGTCACTTAGGTCGTCTATTTAAGCTATGTATTTAACTTTTTACTTTTGTCTGATGAAGTTTGCTGATTCTTAGTAAACGAAAGAGCTTACAATAACCTGTTTAGACTCTGTGTGGTTTTTCCTTCTTTGTGTGGTTTTCAGTTGGTCTATTTAACTTGTGTTGGAGCTGTTATACATTAGTCTTTCTTGCCGTGGAGCCCGAAGCAGAAGCAGTTCGCACAAGTGCCAGTCAGCTGCTACCAGAGTTTCGTCTATCAAATTGAAGCTGAAGTCTTCTAAAGCTAAGTACCCCGTTAGGGATCCTTTTTTCTTGCACTAACCGATGTCAGAAAAAGTTAACAATTGTCTCGCCTGTGGAAAGCAAATACCACACTGAGACTTTCATTCTTACTGCGTCACTTGCTTAGGCCCAGACCACGACGTCCCCCACTGCTGCTTCTGTGCTTTGTTCAACGCCAGAACTATACGTTGTCAGGCCCTTATTGTAGCTAGATATTTTCGCTTACAGTCCTCGAATGCCGATATGGCTTCAGTAAGCCGTCGGACAGCAGATCTTCAGAAAAAACATAAAAATAAAGACTGAGACAGACTGCACAGGTCCAAACCTATCGACGATGCTCCCGTTAAGCTAGTTGTCAGTTCCCCGGTCCTCAGTGAGGTGCTTTTGCAGCCCCTGATGCCCACTTCTGTAGATTCGCACATTGCTACCGAGACCCTTTCGGAGTCTGGTATGCTGGAAAACCCTTCTTTGACTAAGGATCCTGTGGTCTTCTCTACCTTAGATGGGTCAGGAGCCATTGGACAGGCACCGGCTGCCAAGGAAGTCCTTCGCACTACTGATTCTTGACACAAACCAATGACTTCTTTCCCGACTACTGTTCTTAGGCCCAGGTTATGAACCACACCCAAGAAACCGACCCATTCTCAGGCACCTGCTTCCTTGCCTCAGTCTCAAATGCTGATGAGGGGAATCCAAGCTACCTCTTCCAAAAGAGAGATCTGTCCCCTGTAGCTTTGTCTGAACAGGAGTCCAATGACTCTGATGCATCTGAGTATGAAGACATGCAACCCATCTCTGCTTATGAGGATTCTGATGCAGAGGATTCCATTCATTCAGCCTCTTCCCCAGAGGATTTTTCCTTTGGGGAAACCCTTCACACCTTTAGGAAACCTTTCCAATGGGAAAGTCAGGACCACCCTCAGTCTAAAAAGAGACTCAGGGAATTATTAGATCTTCCACGGCACAGACCCCTGGCCATTCCCCCAGTCCTGGATGTTGTGAAGGATGATGTCCTTCATGGATGCATCTGCAGTCATAACAAAGGGTTTTCCTGTCGTCAGGCAGCCCTTCGGTCGGCCGGATTCCAAAGTCTGGGTCCGGCTTCGGCTGATGTCGCACTTCACCCGACGTCATCTCTGCTGGTCTTCGGGTATAAAGGCTTCAGCCGACGCCATTTTCCTCAGTCTTTCTTGCCGCGTGGCGCCCGAAGCAGAAGCTGTTCGCAAGTGCCGGTCGGTCAGATCCAGAGATTACTACTACCGAATACTACTCAAGACTTCTAAAAGCTAAGTACCCGTTGGGACCCTTTCTTGCCTCAGCCGATGTCAGAAAAAGTCAATAACTGTTTAACTTGTGGGAAACAAATACCTCATAAAGATTTCCACTCTTACTGTCTGCCTTGCTTAGGCCCAGACCACGACGTAGCAGCCTGTTCGCCTGTGCTTCTTCAACCGACGAACGCTTAGGCGCGGTCGGAGTTTGCTGAACAGTTTTTCGGATCAGATTTTGCGTACATTATGCCGCCGGATCCTCCGACTACCCAAATTGTTAAAACGCAAAGAAAAAGACCGACACTCGCGGTCGCGGTTTCGCCGAAACCACGGTTAAGCAAGCCGCGAGTGTCTCGGTTTCGCCGAAACCGAAAACCGATCAATCTTCAGCCGAATCCATGACTACTACTGAGGCTCCTGCTACCTTAGTTGAATCGGCCTCAGAAATTTTGCCTACAACTGTGGTTCCTAGTGATTTATCAGACACCATCCCTTTGGATGTCTCTACCCCAGCACGTGGTGCTGCTAGGCCTCCTGCAGCCATGTCTATTAAGGCCTTTGCCAGGGCTAAAGCAGCCAAATCTGCTAAATCAGTGCCTGTTAAGCCCCCCTCACACAGGCCCACTTCAAGTTCACAAATACTTACTCTGGCAGAAGATTTAATATCCTTAATTAGGGGATCCCAATCTCACCCAGACAGGGCCTCTCAGCCCCGAGAAAAGAGACCTAGAGCAGAGCCCCCCGAGCCAGTGTCCTCTGATGATTCTGCGGATGACTCAGACATTACAGACCAGCCAGAGGCCCCTTTTTCTACTTATGAAGATTCCGATGCTGAAGAATCCATTCCAGCTGCCTCTCCACCAGAGGAATTTTCCTTTGGGGAAACCTTACATGCCATGTGAGAACAATTCCAATGGCAGGGACAAGATTTCTCAGATTCAAGAAAAAGGCTTAGGACTTTTCTGCACTTACCACAACATAGGCCCTTAGCTATACCTCCTGTACTGCCTGTTGTGGATGATGCATTTAATGATGTTTGCACTGCTCCTGATTCTTTACCTCCAGCCCCTGCCAAACCAGATAGATTTTACAGGGTGCCAGACACTCATCACCACCTATACAAGGCCCCACTTGCAAATCCCAAACTATATCCCAGGGGCCTAAGGCAGTAGCCTCGACCACAGCAAAAACCCTATTCCTTCTGAAAGGGAATCCAGGTCCTTAGAGAGATGGGTAAAAAGTTTACACCTCTGCTACTCTCTCAGCTAGAGCTTTAAACTGTCAGTTTCATATGATCCAATACCAAGAGTTTATGCTTGATCAGTTAACTAAAAACCTGTCCTCTGATGAATCCTTAGATAAGAAATATGTATTAGAAATGGTGAATAACATCCAACAGGTTAGTAACCATTCCTTAAAATGTGGCTATGATGCACTGGAGGCTTCATTTAGATCAGCCATGACTGGCACAGTGATAAGAAGGCATGCATGGTTGAAAGAACAGGTCTTACCGGATCATGTTAAAGCAAAGCTGTTAGATGCTCCTATGGATAAGGCCAGTCTATTTGGTACACCTGCCCAGCAAGTAATGAAGAAAATGGAAGAAAAGGCAAAATCTGTACAAACAGTTAAAGATTTCTTACAGGTTCAGCCCCAAGGTTTAGCAGAAACTGGCCTGCCAAAAATTGGTCCTTTCCAGACTCTACAAAATCCCAAAGGGGCAGGAATAGACGCCTAGAGGCAGAAATCAATCCAGAGGAGGTGCCTACAGAGGACGACAGTGGCAAGGCAATAACCGAGGCACAGACACAACCACTGCCACTGCAACAGGACAATCACAGTGACTTGGCTCTGACACCACCTACCAGGGAGCAAATAGCAGCACCTTTAGGCGGAAAGTTAGCCTTATTTTCGAAAAATTGGCACTATATCACAAAAGACAAGTGGATTTTGCAAACCATAGACCAAGGCTACCGGTTCCACTTCCACACCTTACCAGTAAAAAGAGGAATGCCAAACCTAACTCCAAATCAAAAAATAGAAGCTCTACAGCAGATAGCGAAATTAACAAAGATGAGAGCTGTGGAAAGAGTACCAATAACAGAACAGGGCAAAGGATTCTACTCCAGACTCTTCCTAGTACCAAGAAAAGAGAAGTTGGAGACCTATTCTCGACCTGTCCGCCTTAAACACATAAATCATTGTCCCAAAATTCAAAATGCTGACCCTACAGCAACTTCTTCCCATGCTGGGCAAGGAGTGTTGGCTGGTAACTCTAGATCTCAAGGAGGCATACCTGCACGTCCCCATTCGACCAAATTGCAGAAGATACCTCAGATTTCTTGCAGGATCAGAGCATTATCAATTCTCAGCATTGCCCTTTGGCTTATCTACTGCCCAGAGTATTCACAAAATGCCTGGCATCAGTAATCGCTCACTGCAGACTACAGGGAATCCAAATTTATCCATACCTGGACGACTGCCTGTTACAAGCAGACAACAAAAGCAAGCTGACAACAGATTTACAAAGGGTCATTTACTTGCTACAAGCCCTGGGATACACAGTCAATTTACAAAAGTCAAGGCTGATACCATCCCAAACAAGAACATTCTTGGGCGCGGAATTGGACACAGTAAAACAAATGGCATTCCTAACTGCAGAAAAACAAAAATAACTCCCTCTTTACTTCTTGGCATTAACAAAGCAGAACAAACTAACAGCAAGAAAAGTTCTGCAGGCCTTGGGTTTCATGGCATCATGTATAATCTTGGTCCCACATGCCAGACTGCATATGAGAAAGCTACAGTGGTACCTAAAGAATTTATGGTCTCAGCACAGGCACAGCTTAGAAACCGAAATCCCACTAATCCCATGCCTAAAACAGGAGTTCCTATGGTGGGCACAAGCATGCCAGTCAAACCCAGGCTTACCCTTCCACAACTTTCGAGCAAGCCAAACCATCACAATGGACGCCTCAGACCTAGGATGGGGGGCGCACATGCTGGACAAATGCATACAAGGATTGTGGACTCAAGACCAGCTGCACCTGCACATAAACCAAAAAGAAATGCTGGCAGTAAAACTGGCAATCCAAAAATTCAGACCATTCCTCAAAGAAGGCCATTTGATGATAAGGACAGACAACACCACAGTCATGTGGTACATCAACAAACAGGGAGGCACTCATTCATACCCCATATGCAGAATGACTTTGGACCTTTGGAATCTGGCTCAGCTACAACATCCAGTTACAGGCAATATTTGTGCCGGGAAAAGAGAACACCCTAGCAGACATGTTAAGCAGAACCACCTCGGATGCTCACGAATGGATGCTACACCCAGACTTCTTCAAGGCCATCACAAAGAAATGGGGAATGCCACAAATAGATCTATTCGCATCCCCACTCAATCACCAGCTCAAAAAATTCTGCACAAGGACATTCCACCCACTTGCATGGAAGGTGGACTCTCTATCCTTCAGCTGGAAAGGCCTGACAGCATATGCATTTCCACCTCTTCCCTTGATGCACAAGGTACTACTGAAAATCAAAGAGGAACGCCCAAGGATAATCCTGATAGCTCGAATTGGCCAAGACAACACTGGTACCCATTGCTAAGGAGCATGTCTCGGGAGAGAATGTGGTCAATACCCCTGATGCCTTTGATGTTGACTCAGAACAACTCCAACATCATACATCCAAACCTAAAAACCTTGCAACTGACTGCCTGGAACATCACATAGCAGCAACTAACCCAGACCTTTCCCAAAGGGTTAAAGACATTATCCTTGAAGCCCGTAGACCTTCAACAAGAAGGAACTATGCAGGAAAATGGAAAAGGTTTGTCATTTGGAGTACTGAAAGAGGAAAAGATGTGTCGAACATAGATATTGCTAACATTCTGGAGTACTTGGCAGAGCTTCTACATACAGGCCTGTCCTATTCCTCCATCAAGATACATGCATCAGCTATTTCAGCAGAATACAGCTTGATCCACCTGTCTTTTCGCATCCTCTACTCAGGCAGTTCCTCAGAGGGATCAAGAATGTAAAATCTCCTAGGAAACCACCATTACCAGCATGGGACTTGAACTTTGTGCTAGAAAAGTTGACACTCCCTCCGTTTGAACCAGCAGCAACAGCAGATCTGCAACACCTGTCATGGAAAACTGCTTTCCTACTGGCAATTGCCTCAGCAAGGAGGGTTTGAACTACAGGCCTTAATGGCAGTGCAACCCTTCCTAATCTTCCATCAGGATAGGGTGTCCATGAGAACTAATCCTACATTTATGCCTAAGGTGGTATCCAGAGTGTCTTTAAACCAGGCAATCCACCTACCTACCTTCTTTCCCAATCCACAGAACAGGGGAAAGACTGCTGCATACCTTGGATGTACATAGGCAGTTACGCTACTACCTGGACAGAACCAAAAGTAACAGAAAAACTGACCAGCTTTTAGTAGCCTATGCAACGGGAAGGGAAGGAAAAGCAATTTCCAAACAGACAATCTCCAAATGGATAGGAAATTGCATAAGATTCTGTTACTCCTACCATGGAAAACCAATTCCACAGAACATAAGACCTCATTCTACAAGGGCTACAGCCACTACCACAGCTTTCTTACGAGGAGTGGCAACCAAGGACATTATTGAGGTGGCTACTCGGACCTCCGTGCATACATTTGCCAAGCATTATAATTTACCTCTATACTCTAGATCCCGAGCAGGGTTTGCCACTGCTGTACTGCAATGGATCCTAACTACACCATAATTTTTCTTCCTCCACCCCTAGTTTGGCTATGGTATTCTACCCATTTGTTATGACTGCAGATGCATCCATGAAGGACATAGTACAGTTTTGTACCTACCATAAATGTAGATGTCCGAACTGGATAGCATCTGCAGTCAGGATTACCCACCCTCCTTCACCTCTGTGGTACTCCTAGGGTATTTACTCTCCTAATAGCTAGCTGGGGGGGAGTCTCTTATGGTGTATTTGTTTGTATATATGTACCTACATGCTTATTTTTGTGTTTGCCTTCTACCTTTTTGGAAACATTGGCATTTATCCAAAATTTAGCCTTCCAAGAGGGCAACTGGCATCTGGGGCAAGAAACACTGAGGAAAATGGCGTCGGGTGATGCCTTTATACCCCAAGACCAGCAGAGATGACGTCGGGTGAAGTGCGACATCAGCGAAGCGGACCCAGACTTTGGAATCCGGCCGATCAAGGGCTGCCTGACGACAGGACAACCCTTTGTTATGACTGCAGATGCTATCCAGTTCGGACATCTACATTTATGGTAGGTACAAAACTGTACTTTTTCCTGGAATCCAGCTTGACTCCTGCACCCAGAAAACCAGACAGTTATTAGAGTCCCCGACTTGCGTAGTTTTTTTTTTTTTTTTTTTTTTTTTTTTTTTTTTAGATATCCTACTGCTGACCCTGAGGTAATTTCTCAAGGGCCTAAAGGAATTAAAGCAACCTCTGCTAAGAATCCCACCCCCTCAGATAGGGATTCCAGAGCACTAGACAGGATAAAAAGGTATTCACCTCAGCTACTCTTGCTATCAGAGCACTAAATTGTCAATTCCATATGCTGAAATTTCAGCAACATAACCTGGAACTCCTCAAACAAAAAATGTCTTCCTTTCCTGCATGTGCAGAATCTAAGGAGTTACAAGAGTTAATGCATTCTGCAAGTCAAGTAACTAAACACACCTTGCACTGTGGTTTTGACACCCTAGAAGTTTCTTGCAGGGCAGCAGTCACCAGTTCAGTCCGTCGAAGGGATGCTTGGCTTAAGGAACAGCCCTTGCCAGACAATGTTAAATCTAAATTGTTGGATGCCCCCTTGCACAAAAACAACTTATTTGGCAACTAAGGTAGAAGAGGTCTTAAAAAAAGATAATAGCAAAATCTATGCAGACAGTTAAGGATTTCTTACAGGTCCAACCACCCAGGTTCAACAGGCATTGTCCCTCCAAGCACTGGTCCTTTCCTCCTCCCACCAGGCCAGTTCAGCCTAGACCCCTGGGAACCAGATCCCACAGGCAGCAGCCACAGGGAATGCAGAGATCTAAGCAGTGGACTACATCCACTTCAAAACCAGGGAATTCTAAGCCACCCCCTTATGGTAAGAGCTCGCAATGACTCTCCTCCCCCCACCCCCTCCCTCTGCCCACCTCCACCACTTACACCTAGGAGGAAAACTCTCCTTCCATGCAAGCACCTGGGCTACCATTACCAACGACCGCTGGATTCTCAACATAGTGTCCCAGGGATACAAATTTTCTTTCCACACTCTTTCAACTCCAAAAGGCTTCCCAGATCTACCTCAAAACCAGTGGGCAGAGGCGCAAAAGCAAGTCCTTTCCCTGCTCTCCATGAGGGCAGTTGAGCACGTTCCCGCAGAACAGGTAGGCCAAGGTTTCTACTCCAGACTTTTTCTGGTACCCAGGAAAATGGGCACCTGGTGCCCCATCCTCTATCTATCAATTCTAAACACCTTCTTGGTGATCCCAAAATTCAAAATGCTCACCCTACAGCAGCTGCTACCCATGCTCTCCAAGGATGCTTGGCTAGCCACCCTAGACCTAAAGGAGGTCTACCTCACATTCCTATCAGGGAGGCATACAGGAAATATCTCCATTTCATAGCAGAATTTCAGCACTTTTAGTTCACTGTGCTTCCCTTTGGCTTATCTACTGCTCCCAGAGTTTTTACAAAATGTCTGGCTTCGGCCATTGCTTTTTGCAGACAAAGGAATATCCAGATTTACCCATACTTAGACGACTGCCTAATTCAGGCAGACAGCCAGGAAAAGCTGCTCAAGTACCTTGCCTTTGTAAAGTCCCTACTAATTTCCCTAGGGTACACAATCAGTGAAAATAAATCTAAACTGGTACCCACCCAAAGGATTATATTCCTGGGATCAAGCCTGGACACATCATCCCATATGGCATTCCTTACACCAGAAAAGCAAACCTTCCTGACAGCCTACTTCTCTCAACTAGCCACCAGACCCAGTCTATCTGCAAGGACAATCCTGCAAGCTCTGGGGTTCATGGCATCTTGCATTCTACTCCTTCCATATGCCAGGCTGCATATGAGGAAACTTCAGTGGTACCTAAAAAGCCTTTGGTGTCAACACTCATGGCCTGGAGACTCTTATACCTATAATACCTTGCCTCAGAAAAGATTTTCTTTGGTTGGGAACAGCATGCTCCCTCAAAGGACTACCTTTCTCACCACCCCACGCTGCCCAGACCCTCACCACAGACACATCAGATTATGCCTGGGGTGCACACATGGCCAATGGACCCCACAGCAAATCCATCTGCACATCAGCCAAAAAGAGATGATAGCTGTCCAGCACGCCTTGATAGCTTTCAGGCCCCTGCTCTCCACATGGGCTCTCCTGATCAAAACGGACAACACAACTGTGATGCGGTATTATCAACAAGCAGGGAGGGACTCGGTCCTATCCTCTATGCAGGCTGGCCATGACCCTTTGACACACAGCCTGTGCCATGCAACTATACCTGTTAGCACAATTCCTGCCGGGTTCTCTCAACTCTCTGGCGCACCCCTTAAGCAGAAGTCTTCTGGACCCACACAAGTGGCAGCTCAACAGAAGATCCTTCGCCTTAATCACTCAGAAATGGGCACCCCAAAGGTCGACCTCTTTGCCTCCCACATCAACCCTCAGCTCAGTAAGTTTTGCACCAGTGAGCATCACTGCAGGGCTTGGAAAGTGGATGCCCTGTCCTTCCCCTGTGTCATTCTGTCGGTCTATGCCTTTCCTCCACTACCTTTTATCCCCAGGATACTGCTCAAAATAAAAGAGGAAAACCAAGGACAATTCTTATAGCTCCAGACTGGCCTCACCAGCACTGGTACCCTTTGCTGCACAGCCTGTCTCCTCTGCCACCTTGGCATTTCCATTAGATTTCAAACCTCCTGACCCAGAGGGAAGGGGAATTCATGCATCCCCAATTGGAGACACTCAGTTTGGCAGCTTGGCTTATTCCCTAACCCCCGATCAATCTGCCAACCTCAGCAATCCGGTACTAGATGTTATATGTGAGGACAGATGCCCTAGCACTAGGACGTCTTATGCTGACAAATGGAAAAGGTTCTGCACCTGGATTCAGGCTAAGGGAGCCAATATGGCACAGCCCTCCCTGCCTCTCATCCTGGATTACGTAGATGACCTGCTACAGAGTGGACTCTCCTTTTCCTCTATTAAAATTCATGCCTCTGCTATCACTGCTCATTTTCCCACTGAGCAGCCCCTTTTCTCTCACCCTCTGATCAGACAGTTCTTTAGAAGGGCTAGCAACTTGAGGCCACCCAGAACACCACCAACCCCAGCTTGGGACTTTAACACTAGTGTTGGAAAAGCTCACCTTTGCCCCCTTTGAACCTGCATCTTCAGCAGAGCTAAAATTTCTCTCCTGGAAGACAGCTTTGCTTCTGGCCATCACTTCAGCCAGAAGGGTCTCGGAGCTGCAAGCACTCATGGCTGTGGAACCCTTCATCTTCCATGCTGACAGGGTATCCCTCAGGACTAACCCATCCTTCATGCCCAAGGTGGTGTCCAGTTTTTCTCTCAACCAATCCATTCATTTGCCCACCTTTTTCCCTAACCCACATAACAAGGGGAAAGGATCCTGCATTCTCTAGATGTGCACAGATAGCTCAGATTCTGTCTGGAAAGGACTAAATCCTACAGAAAGTCTGATCAATTGCTAGTTAGCTTTGCTGCAGGGGCAGAGGGCAAAGCCATCTCCAAACAAACCATCTCCAAAGGGATAGCACACTGCGTCCTTTTTTGCTACAAACATGGAACCCCCCCCCCCCCCAGGGGGGGGGGGTAAGGACTCACTCCACCAGAGTAGCCTCCACCTTTGCAGTTTTCCTCTGAGGAGTCCCCTTCAGGGACATCCTGGAGGCTGCTACCTGGACATCTGTTCACACCTTCACAAAACATTTTCACCTGCCTATCTTCTCCAAATCCAGGGCAGGGTTTGCCTTTGCAGTCTTCCATGGCATCCTAGCCAGCCCCTAGTTCCTTGACTGCCTCCACCCTTTTCCTTAGCTTTCAGAATTAACCCACGTGATGACTGCAGCAGTGAAACACAAAGAACATAGTACAGTTGTGTACACTTACCATAAATGTAGATGTTCAAGTGTATTTACTGTTGCAGTCCTGGTTTCCCTCCCTCCATCTCCCTCTTCTTTCTTCTCTTTCCTTACAAGGGACATATTGACATTTGCTTTGTACTGGTAGGGTTCTTCCACCAGAACCTGGCTCCCACTTGAGGGCTCCTGACAGGTTAGAGCAAGAAAAACTGATGTAATGGCATCAGCTGCCTTACGTTATACTACTGACTACCTGATGTCAGTCCTGAAGTGACAGCAACTGACGCAGAAATATTAAGACTCTGGTATTCAGGCTGGCCGAGGGCTACCCTAGCAGGGATAACCCAAATGTGATGACTGCAACAGTGAATGCACTCTAACATGTACATTTATAGCCAGTGTACAGAACTGTACTTCCTGGATCTAACTCTGCAGTTGGGAAGCCCCCCCAGTAGACTTACTCACCTGTCACCAGAACAGACAGTTACAGAAGTTCTGCTCCAGAACTCAACAGACAGGGACTTTGAATACAGATCCCTTTTCTTTCACGTGGACAAACTTATCCCCAGATGCATTGTTGCCCTTCCCTGTGATCCCCTGGGTACTGATAAAAGTTAGTAGGGACAGACCCACCATTATTTTAGTGGCTGCCTTCTGGCCAAGGCAATACTGGTTCTCCCTTCTCTTGACCTTTAGTGAGGGAAATTCCGTACCCTAACACAGGAAGTAGATCACCCCAGCCAATCTTTGGGGATCCATCTTCCATCCTCACCTAGCCACACTCATGTTAACAGCTTGGAAGATAAGGTTTTGGTACAGAGGAATGACACCTATACCACAGGTGTGCTTTCGATTCTAAAGCAGTCAAGGAAACCTAGTACTACAAAATCATATCTGGCAAAACTGAAGAGATTTTCTGTCTGGTGTCACTGCAAGAGCACCAGCCCTTCTCAGTTAGACGTCAGCTGAGTCTTGTAGTACTTTTCAGGCCTCTTTAGAAAGGGCCTTTCCTATTATGGTATTAAAGTACATACATCTGCCATATTGGCTTGCCTGCACAATGCTCCAGTGGCCTTCTTGCACCTCCTATGTGAAGATTTTACGAAAAGGGCTAATTCACTTGAAAATTGTATAGTAGAGAAACTCCCCTCCCCCCCTTTGAACCTGCTGCCACTGCCTTTCTAAAGATGCTCACTTGGAAGACCACTTTCCTTATAACTGAAACATCAACAATGAGGGTCTCCGAGCTAGAAGCCCTTGTGTGTAAAGAGCCTTTCACTGTCTTTCACAGGAATAAAATGATCCTTAGAACAAATCTTTTATGCCTAAGGTGGTATAACTTGCCCAAAACCAGGCTGTCCACCTTCTAGTCGTCTTCCCAAATCCACAGAACAGGGCAGTCCTTCATTCCCTGGATGTGCACATACAGACCAGGTGCTATTTAGAGAGGAAAAAACCTCATAGAGCAGAACAATTACTGGTGGCTTTGCAGAGGGTGAGCAGGGCAGGCCTGTCTCCAAACAAACGATAGCCAGCTGGATTAAATTCTGATACTCCCACCATGGAAAGAATTCTACCTGGGCATATTAAAGCCCACTCCATCAGGAATGGGACAAGTACCACTGCTTTTCTCAAAGGATTCCTTAGCCAGACCCTTCTAGAAACAGCCGCTTGGAACTTGGTGCAGACCTTTACAAAGAACTATAACCCAGGCAGCATCTCCAGGGCTAGAGGAGACTTCACTACTGCCATTCTGCAAAACTTTATTTCCTAGGGTTGTACAGATAACTTAACACTTACTTGGTGGTCTTTGGCACTCCTTTCAAGAATTGGTACTGCAACATTGACTGTGAAGAACATAGTATAGTTGTGTCTCTTACCAAAGTAGGTAATTGTTGTGATACATACTTTCACCATTAAATCTCTGTATCTGCTGAGTGCAAGGGGGACCAGGAGCTCTCACCAGATAATCCTGTTATCTTAATCATCCCCTCTCTGCCTGCTGTGATTATCCTCCTCACTTCTCTTCAGACATCTGGGGAGGTTCTGATTTCCTCAAGCATCAGACTGCTTACAAAGACCTAAAGATGGCACTGATGGACACTGTTATACCCTGACATCCAGAGGTCAGTGTTCATATGTCCATCAGCTAGGGATGATGGAAAGACTCTGGAAATCAGGCCAATCGTGGACTTCTGAATGTCAGGCAGACTCCAGCATCAGTATTGCAACATTGATCTACTCGCAAATCTGCAATTATGGTAAGTGGACAAGACTGTACTTTCTAATTTCTTTCAGGCATCAGTTTTTAGCAAACATAATTAAGGTTCTCAGAGGCAAGGAGACTTTCCTCTCAAGAATTCTACATAGCCAGATGGAAGATATTTTCTTTCTGGTGCCATAGGAATAACCAGGACCCCAACAAATCGGAGGTACCCAAATACCTGTGTGAGCTTATAGATACAGGTCTGACCTCATCCTCCATCAACGCTCACCTGTTAGCCATCTCTGCCTGTCTGCCCCTAGCCATCCTGTTGTATGTCCAGACCTGAGGTCAAACAATTCCTTAAAGGGGTTCTACATCTTAGACCATTTTCTTTTTTATCTCAAGGACAGGGTGACCCTGAGGGAGTAACTAGTCATTCATGCCAAAAGTAGTGAAAAAAATGCATCTCTACCAGGCCATCAATCTACCTGCTTTCTTCCCCAACCCACAGAACTGGGGAGAAAGACTCCTACGCTCTGTAGGTATTCAGGCACCTGAGGTTATATTTGGGCAAGACAAAATCTGTTCACAAGTCTGATCAAATGTTCGTCTCATGCATTGACTAATGGCTGGGCCACCCAGTATTTAAGCAAGCCATTACAAGCTGGATATCTAAGTCCCTGTCATTTTGTTACTCTGCATGACAAACCCTTGCCCTCAAGCTCACTGCACCATGGCAGTGTCATCCTCCAGAGACTTCTTCAAACAGTAGACGTCAGGACCATATTGGAAGCAGCCAACTGGTCCTCTGTGCGCACCTTCACTAAACACTACAAGATTGATTCCTTTGCAGTCCAGAGGTGCTTTTGACAGATCAGTCCTGTGTGACCTCTTGGACAGTTTCTCTGTCATCTAGCTACCTCTTCCTTACAATTCCCTTCAGCACTCGGAGCAGTGATAGTACAGTTGTATAAAAACTTGCCGTAACTGTAGATGTCCAACTGATCACTGTTGCACTCTTCTTTCCTACCCTCCTTCCCCTCTTAGTTACCATCTTCTCACCTCCCTTTCTACCCTGTAGACAAGACCCTGAGTAGGCTTCTTACCTCTGCATGCTTTGCCCCTCTTAGCTGACCAATCACTCTTTCAGGGGATTTCAGGCCACTTACTTGGAGGTGATCTGAGGATCTCTGCTTGTATATCTGTCTGTATACCCCTACTCGGACGAGCTGAGGTCACACGGAAGTTCAATCTAGGGAGGGTTAAGCGGTGGTATCCTGGTTAGAGAACTCATTTGTCTTGGAATACTGCAACAGTGATCAGTAGAAGAGCTACTGTTATGGTAAGATGTTCTTCGTGCTTCACTGTTGCAGTCATCACACTTGGGTTATCTGCCTGCAGGTAGCCCTCAGTCGGCCTGAATACCAGAGTCTTAGTATTTCTGTGTCAGATGCTGTCGCTTCTTCCATGACGTCAGGTCGTCAGGGGTATAAAACCGGCAGCCGACTCCATTACATCAGTCTTTCTTGCCGAGGAGGATCCTGAAGCAGAAGCAGTTCGCAAGTGCCGGTCGGCCGCTACCTGAAGTTTTTGTTTTCGAGTTTATAATCCTGTAGTCTTCTAAAGCTAAGTACCCCATTGGGGATCCTTTTTTCTTGCTCTAACCGATGTCAGAAAAAGTTAACAATTGTCTTGTCTGTGGAAAGCAAATACCTCACAGAGATTTTCATTCTTACTGCGCCACCTGTTTAGTCCCAGACCACGACGTCCCTTGCTGTCAGTTTTGTGCCTTGTTTAACGCCCAAACCTTTCGTCGTCGGGCTATCTTTGTTGCTAAATTCTTTTGCTTTCGTTCTTCGTATTCCAAAATGGCTTTGATAAGCCATCCGACTACCAATCTCCCAAAAAAACATAAAGATAGAGACAGACCGCATAGGTCCAAAACTGCCGATGGCGCTTTCGCTAAGCTAGTCGACAGTCCACCGGTACTCAGTGAGGCACCTTTGCAGCCCCTGATGCCTGCTTCTATGGATTTGCAGGCCTCTGCTGAGACCCATTCGGAGTCCGGTATGCTGCAAGATGCTTCTTCGATTATGGAACCTGTGGATGTCTCTACCTTGGATGGGTCCGGAGCTGCTGTGCTGTGATTGGTACAGCTCTACCTGCCTTTAATAAAGTTTAGTGAACCAATATCCTACCTTGCCATTGATGCCAACAGAATGATCTTTTAGAAAACATTTAACACCGTGTTCAATTAATTTCTTGCCCCATATCAAATAGTGTTCATTTAATGATCCATATCAACCTTTGAGCCATATTCAAAAACCAGCTCAGAACATTATCAATGTTTGTGTTACACTGCTGCAGTCATTGCACTTGGGTTATCCTGCCGTCATGCGGTCCCGCAGTCGGACAGAGTTCCAAAGTCTTGGTCCGGCGTCATTTGCTGTCGTTTCTTCCCTGACGTCACTGCGCCAGGGGTATATAAGATGCATCAAGTGCCATATTCTTCAGTCTTTCTTGCCGCATGGTGCCCGAAGCAAAAGCAGTTCGCAAGTGCCGGTCGGCCGACTCCTGAGATTTTCGAAGTCGAATTTCAGATCCGAAGTCTTCAATAAAGCTGAGTACCCCATTGGGGAAACTTTTTTCTTGCCTCAGACTGATGTCAGAAAAAGTTAATAATTGTATTTCTTGTGGGAAGCAAATACATCATAAGGACTTCCACTCTTACTGTATTCCATGCCTAGGCCCTGATCACGACGTCAATAGTTGTCAGTTTTGTGCTAGATTTAACAAACGCACTATAAAATGACGTTTTGATTTTGCTTTGCACTACGGCTGAAGGTTCAATTATACTATGCCGTCGGATCAACCGACAACCGCAATTCTGAACAAACGCAAAGACGAGGATAAAGACAGGCATCTGAGGTCCAAAACCGACGACGAAGCCTCTTCTAGGCCAGTGGCCGGTTCTCAGTGAGGCACTTTTGCAGCCCCTGACACCCGCTACCTCAGAGCCACAGGCCGCCTTCGACTCCCACGTGGAGACAACTAGGCCTCTGGAAACTCAAGGTATTGGGCCTACGGAAACTGATCCCTCAGATGGGTCTGGAGCCGTTGAGCAGGCATCTGCTTCTGATGGTGTTTTCAGACCTTCACAACTTGCCATTAAAGCAACAGCCAAGACAAAAACATCACTACAGACAAAGAAGCAAGTACAGCATTCTCCTGGACAGTCCTCCATGCCTAAGAAACAGATGCTTAAAATGGCCGAAGACCTTATTACCCTAATCGGGGGTTCCCATCCCCCTCCTGAGAAAAGGCCTAGGCAGGATACAGACTATGATTCCTCTGATCAGGTTTCCATTTCCTCTGATTCCTCATCAGACCCAGGGATACTCTCAACCCCCCCTATGAGTACACTGATGCTGAAGAATCTATCCCTTCAGCCTCTCCTCCTGAGGATTATTCTTTTGGGGAAACTTTACATACCATGAGGGAGCATTTCCATTGGGAAAGTCCGGATTATTCAGAATCCAAGAAAAGGCTCAGGGACTTCCTTTTATTGCCTCAGCACAGGCCCCTGGCTATTCCGCCTGTGTTAAATATTGTGGATGATGTCTTTGAATCAGCTTATCTCCTGATTCTTTGCCCCCTGCACCAGCCAAGCCAGATAGGTATTATAGAGTCTCTGACTCTCACAAGTTTCCTTATAAAAACCCTTCTGCTGATCCAGAAACTATTTCCCAGGGTCCCAAAGGGGTTAAGGCTTCCATTGCAAAAAATCCAGTCCCCTCTGACAGAGTTTCTAGAGCTTTGAATAGATGGGGGAAGAAAGTTTACACTTCTGCAACTTTAGCAGTAAGGGCTTTAAATTGCCAGATTCACATGCTTAAGTACCAACAATATTTAATGGCTCAGTTAAAACAGAAAATGCTTGCAAGCTCAGAAGCTCCTGACTACAAAGAAATGCAGGATTTATTGCATGCAGTTGAACAGGTGGGAAAACATACTCTGCAATGTGGTTTTGATTCTTTAGAGGCCTCTTGTAGAGCCGCAGTTACAGGTTCTGTGATTCGAAGACATGCTTGGTTAAAAGAACAGAGTTTACCTGATCATGTTAAGGAAAATTATTGGATGCTCCTTTACAGCATGATACCTTGTTTGGTGTTAAGGCAGAAGAGGTGTTAAAGAAAATGGAGGATAAAGCTGCAAACAGTCAAAGATTTCTTACAGGTTCAGCCACCTCGATTCAGCAGAAATTGGCCTACAAAGAATTGGTCCTTTCCAGTGTCAGACAGGCCACAGAGAGGCAGATACAGACGCCCAAGAAGCAGATCTCAACCCTAAGGCTCTAACAGACAACGACAGTGGGGTACCTCAACCCCAAAAGGAGGTGAGGACAAGTCTCAACTTTACAGGAAACAGTCCCAATGACTTCCCCCTTCGTACGCCAAGCACTTCACTTTTGGCAGCCCCCGTAGGGGGAAAACTAGCACTTTTTTCTCAAAATTGGCAAACAATCACCCAAGACAAATGGGGTTCTGAATATTGTGTCTCAAGGTTACAGGTTCCACTTTCACAGTTTACCAAGGCTAAAAGGAATACCAAACCTGCCACAAAATCAATGGACAGAGGCTCAAAAACTAATTTCAGCCCTCATGGACATGAGAGCTATTCAAAAAGTACCACAGCAGGAACAAGGACAAGGATTTTACTCAAGACTCTTCCTGGCCCCCATAAAGGACAAAGCCTGGAGACCCACACTAGACCTTTCAACTCTAAATACTTACCTGGATGTTCCGAAATTCAAAATGTTGACACTACAGCAGCTTCTTCCCATGCTGGGCAAGAAGGCTTGGCTTGTTACTCTGGACCTCAAAGGGCATATCTGCATGTCCCTATCAGACAAAATTGCAGAAGATACCTCAGATTCAAAGCTGGTACAATGTACTACCAATTCTCTGCACTGCCCTTTGGCTTATCTATTGCGCCTATGGTCTTTACAAAGTGCCTGGCACCAGTAATTGCATTTTGCAGACAAAAAGGAATTCAAATATATCCATACCTGAACGATTGCCTCATTCAAGCAGAGACAAAGGACATTCTTCTAAAGCATCTGGCGTTTGTAAAAAGGTTGCTAATTTCTCTAGGGTACACAGTAAACGAAAACAAGTCAAAACTAGTGCCCTCACAACAGATAATATTCCTGGATGTCAGCTTAAATACAATGGCCCAGATGGCTTATCTCACGCCAGACAGACAAGGACAAACTGACTCAATATTTTCAAATACTGGCAAAAAAGTCCCATCTCCCTGCAAGAAAAATTCTGCAGGCCCTGGGATTCATGGCATCCTGCATACTACTAATTCCATATGCCAGACCTGCATATGAGGAATTTACAATGGTACCTAAAAAGTGTTTGGACTCTGCACTCTCACTGTTTAGAAACAGTAATACCAATAATTCCCTGCGTACAACAGGAATTTCGATAGTGGGCACAGGCATGTCACCTCAACTAGTGTCAGCCTTTCATTCTACCCACAGCCAGGCAGGCTCTCACAACAGATGCTTCGGATTACGCCTGGGGAGCACACATGGCAGGAAAATGTATTCAGGGCAAGTGGACCACAGACCAAATGCATCTTCACATCAATCAAAAAGAGATGTTGGCTGTTCAAAATGCCCTAACAGCTTTCAAGGACCTTCTGCATCCAGGACAATTATTATTAAAGACAGGCAACACCACAGTAATGTGGTACATAAACAAGCAAGGGAGCAGTCATTCTTATCCCCTATGCAGGCAAGCCATGACCTTGTGGAACACAGCTCTAACTTATCAAGTTCATCTGGAAGCACAATTCCTGCCCGGAAAGAAAAATACTCTGGCAGACGATCCAAGCAGAAATACCATGGACCCACACGAATGGAAATTGAATCCACAAATCTTCAGCATGGTAATGCAAAAATGGGGATGCCTAGACATAGATCTTTTTGCCTTCCCACTGAATTGCCAACTACAAAAATTCTGCACAAGGACTTACCACACACAAGCATGGAAAGTGGATGCTCTCTCATTCAGCTGGAAAAGCCTAAAAGCTTATGCTTTCCCACCACTGCCTCTCCTTTCAAAGGTACTCCTAAAAGCCAGACAAGAAAAACCACAGATGATCCGGATTGCTCCAGACTGGCCACACCAGCACTGGTACCCAATCTTAAAGAACTTAGCTCAAGACCCACCATGGATTTTGCCTCAAATTCTGACAACAAAACAATCCGATCCTACATGGTCAGCTCAAAACCCTAAACCTGGCTGCATGGCAGATTCATTAGTCAAACAGGCAACACCTCTCTCTAAAGCTGTTATGGATGTCATCTTGGAGGCCAGGAGGCCTAGCACCCGGAAATCTTACTCAAAAAAATGGAAGAGATTCTGTGCCTGGAACCAAGCTCAAAGCCTTGACACTCTTGTCCCAAACATTCTTCAAATTTTACAATACTTAATTGAGACGCTGGACAAAGGCCTATCCTCATCAATTAAGATCCACGCCTCTGCCATTTCAGCACATTACAACACGGATCCTCCTTTATTCTCTCATCCCTTGCTAAAGCAGTATCTCAGAAGGGCTAAAAACATAAGACCACCCCGGAAAGCACCAACACCAACTTGGGACCTCAATTTTGTTTTGGAAAAACTGACCCTGCCACCTTTTGAGCCAGCCAATACAGCCAATCTAAAATTTTTATCATGGAAAACAGCTCTGCTCCTGGCAGTAACTTGAGCACGACGAGTCTCAGAGCTACAGGCATTAATGGCAGTGGAAACTTTTATAATTTTTCATCAGGACAGGGTTTTTTTTAAGGACAAACCCTACCTTTATGCCAAAGGTGGTATCTAGTGTGGCTCTTAACCAAACCATCCGTTTGCCAACCTTTTATCCAAACCCCCAGAATAAAGGGGAGAAAGTTCTACACTCTTTGGACATACACAGGCAGCTACGCTTCTACTTGGACAAAACAAAAGCTTTCAGGAAAACTGAGCAACTGTTTGTAGCGTATGTTGCAGGATCACAGGGCAAGGCTATCTCAAAGCAGACTATATCTCCAAATGGATAGGACACTGTATTCGTTACTGCTACACACAGCATGGAAAATCAGTCCCTAATAACATTAGGCCACATTCTACCAGAGCAACAGCCACTTCAACAGCCTTTCTCAGAGGAGTACCAACCAAGGAAATTTTGGAGGCTGCAACTTGGAGTTCAGTGCACACCTTTACCAAGCATTACCACTTGCCGCTTTACTCTAAATCCAGAGCAGGATTTGCCACTACAGTTCCGCAGGGCCTCATAGCCAGTCCTAACTCTTTATAGGCCAGCCACCCAACCTTAGCTTTGGGATTCTACCCAAGTGTAATGACTGCAGCAGTGTAACACGATGAACATAGTACAGATGTCCTTCAAGAATGCAACTGCAGTCATAACATATGGGTTGTCCTGCCTCAGGCAGCCCTCGGTCGGCCGGATTCCAAAGTCTGGGTCCGACGTCGGCTGATGTCTCATTTCTCCGACGTCAGTGCGGCTGGAGTTTATAATCATCAGCCAACGCCATTTTCTTCAGTCTTTCTTGCCGCGCGGTGCCCGAAGCAGAAGCAGTTCGCAAGTGCCGGTCGGTCAGCTCCTGTATTCTTCGATCCGAAGTCATCAAAAAAGCTAAGTACCCCGTTGGGGACCTTTTCTTGCCTCAGCAGATGTCAGAAATTACTGAAAAAGTTAACAATTGTCTGTCTTGTGGTAAACAAATACCTGATAAGGATTTCCACTCTTACTGTCTTCCTTGCCTTGGCCCAGACCACGACGTCTCGGCCTGTGTCGCCTGTGCTCGCTTCAATAAGCGCACTCTCAGGCACCGGGCGGAGTTCGCTGAAGACTTTTTCGGCGATAAATTTGCTTATACAATGCCGTCGGAACTTCCGACATCGCAGACTCCTAAGAAACAAAAAGACCGCGACCGACATCCTCAGCCCGCGTCTTCCACCGACTCCATGCCAAAACCTACAGCGAGTGCTCCGGTTCCCCCTGAGACAGTTATTTCACCGCTCCGAACCGAAGACACCGCATTTCCGATACCTCCGATACCGGAGGCCACACCGAGGCCAGTTATAGTTTTTCCTCCGGATACTGAAACCGAGGAAATGCCCGAGACCATTGCTGTAGATAAGGTCACTCCTGCACGTGGAGCTGCTAGGCCTCCTATGGCCATGTCTATTAAGGCCTATGCACGTGCTAAGGCAGCCAGCAAGACCAAGCACCTTACTGTTAAAACCTTACCTCAGCCTACTCCTGAAACACAAATCATGACTATCCTGAAACCCAAATCATGACTATGGCCGCAGACTTATTTTCCATGATTAGAGGTTCACAGGCCCATCCTGAGAGAGGATCCCAGCCTCCTTCTGATAAGAGGCCCCGGGTTGAACCTTCTGACCCTATCCCTACAGATGAAGATTCTGAGGACTCTGTTCACTCCGATGGCCAGGAAGAGCTCTTCCAGACCTATGAGGACTCGGATGCAGAGGACTCCATCCCTTCGGCCTCCCCTCCTGAGGACATTTCCTTTGGGGAAGTTCTGCATACCATGAGGGAACATTTTAAGTGGCAAGGCCAGGAATATTCTGATTCCAGAAAGCACCTTCGAACCTTCCTTAAAAAGCCCCAACACAGGCCCCTGGCTATACCTCCTGTGCTTGATGTTTTGGATGACCTATACTCTGACTCCAGTGTTACCCCGGATACTCTCCCTCCTGCTCCAGCCAAGCCAGACAGATATTATAGGGTCCCAGAAACACATTCTCATTTCTTTAGGGCCCATGCTGTTGATTTAGAAACTATTTCTCGGGGACCTAAAGGGGTTTCAGCATCCTCCTCCAAAAATCCTTTGCCTTCCAACAGGGAAGCTAGGTCATTAGAGAGATGGGGGAAAAAGGTCTACACCTCCACTACTTTGAGAGCTCTGAATTGCCTCTTTCATATGTTTCAATATCAGGATTACCTGTTAGATGACTTACAGAAAACTTTGGCCTCTCCTGAACCTTTAGACAGGAAGTCTTTGCAGGAAGCTGTACATAATTCTCAGCAAGTCAGCAATCACTTTCTGCAGTGTGGATATGATGCATTGGAAGCTTCATGTAGGGCAGCTATGACAGAGGCGGTCATTAAGGCATGCATGGTTAAAAGAACAACCTCTACCAGATCATGTTAAGGCAAAACTTCTTGATGCACTCTTGGAAAGAACAAGCTTTTGGTGCTAATGCTAAAGATGTGTTAAAGTCCATCGAGGAAAAAGCAAAATCAGTTCAGACGGTCAAAGATTTCCTCCAGGTTCAGCCACCCAGATTCAGCAGGAATTGGCCTTCTAAAAACTGGTCCTTTCCTAATCCTGAAAGATTTCAAAGGGTAAAACAAGCGTGGCGAGGAAGAGGACAATACAGAGGTTCTTACAGGGGACGACAATGGCAACCAGCAAACCAAAGAAGTGACGCGGGTCTCCCCTTCCCCACAGGGACAATCTCAATGACTTTCCTCTACTTCCACTGACCAAGGAGCAAATAGAAGCTCCCTTGGGCAGAAAATGATCTCTGTTTTCAGACAATTGGCACAAATTGACAAAGGACAAATGGATTTTGGACATTATAGACCAAGGTTACAGGTTCCACTTTCATACCTTACCAAGAAAACAAGGCATGCCAAACCTACCACAAAACGAGAGGGCAGAGGCTATCAAGCAAATTTCTCTGCTTGCTCAGATCAAAGCAATAGAAAGTGTACCACAACAAGAACAAGGCTAGGGGTTTTACTCAAGACTGTTCCTTGTTCCCAGAAAAGAAACTCAATGGAGACCAATACTGGATTTGTCCGCATTAAACACCTTTCTCATAGTACCAAAGTTCAATATTCTGACTACAGCAACTCCTTCCCATGCTGGGCAAGGGGTCTTGGCTGATTACTCTGGACCTCAAGGAGGCATACCTGCATGTCCCTATCAGACACAGCTGCAGAAGATACCTCAGATTTCTTGCAGGGCCAGAGCACCATCAATTCTCAGCATTGCCATTTGGCTTATCTACTGCGCCCAGAGTATTCACAAAATGCCTGGCTTCAGTAATTGCTCATTGCAGGCTCCACGGGATCCAAATTTACCCGTACCTGGACGACTGCCTCATACAAGCGGACGACAAATTGATTTTGACAAAAAACTTGAACTATGTCATACAATTGCTACAGGCTCTGGGATACACAGTCAACTTCCAAAAGTCAAGACTGCAGCCATCCCAGCAAATAACCTTCTTAGGAGCCAATCTAGACACAGCCTCTCAAATGGCTTACCTGACAGAAGACAAGCAACAGAAGTTAACTCATTATTTCAAAGGTTTGGAAAAACTCACCCAGATGACTGCAAGGAAAGTCCTACAGGCCCTGGGTTACATGGCATCCTGCATTCTCCTGGTTCCATTAGCAAGACTACACATGAGAAAGCTTCAATGGTACCTAAAAAGCCTATGGTCTCAGCACAGTAACAACCTAGAGACAACCATACCGCTCATTCCATGCCTACAAAAGGAATTCCTATGGTGGGCCTCGGTAAGCCAGGCAAACACAGGTATGTCATTCAAGAAACCTCAGATAACACAGACCATGACCACAGACGCCTCAGACCTTGGATGGGGGGGCGCACATGGAGGGCAGATGTATACAAGGACAATGGTCTCCAAAGGAAACACATCTGCATATAAACCAAAAGGAAATGCTGGCAGTAATGCATGCCATCGAGGCCTTTCGACAACAACTTCAGCAAGGCCATCTACTGATACGGACAGACAACACCACTGTGATGTGGTACATAAACAAACAAGGGGGCACCCATTCTTACCCCCTTTGCAGACTGACAATGAATCTTTGGGAAAAATCACTCGGCCTAAACATACAGTTGCAATCCCAGTTTGTTCCAGGCAAAGACAATGTGCTGGCAGACAACCTAAGCAGGAATTTCATAGATCCACACGAGTGGAGGTTACATCCAAAAATCTTCACACAACTCTCCTCGACATGGGGCAGGCCAGAAGTAGACCTATTTGCCTCCCACCTCAACCATCATCTACAAAAATTCTGTTCAAGGACATATCATCCACAAGCTTGGAAAATAGATGCTCTTTCATTCAACTGGAACTCCCTAAAAATCTATGCATTTCCATCCCTGCCACTGATGACCACAGTATTACTAAAGATCAAAGCAGAGAGGCCCAAGGGGATCCTAATAGCTCCAGACTGGCCAAGACAACACTGGTATCCACTATTACGGAGCATATGTCACAACAAAAAGTGGGCCCTTCTCCAATGGCCCCTACTTTTGACTCAACACAACTTCAAAACAGTGCATCCAAGCCTTCAGACGCTGCAGTTAACAGCCTGGGAGATTCCATGAATAACCTCAATCTATCTCTCTCCAAGGAAGTTCAGCGGATATTAACAGAAGCTCAAAGACCATCCACCAGAAGGGTTTACTTAGCAAAATGGAAGAGATTCAGCATTTGGAATACCAGCAAGGGACATGATGCATCAGTATTGAACATCCCACTCATCCTAGAATACTTGGCAGATATGCTACAGAATGGACTCTCCTATTCTTCCATAAAGATACATGCTTCAGCTATTTCAGCTAGATATAACACTGATCCCCCTGTGTTTTCACATCCTTTGCTAAGGCAATTCCTCAGGGGAATCAAGAACATTAAGCCACCAAGAAAGGCTCCAGTGCCAGCTTGGGACCTCAACTTTGTCCTAGAAAAACTGACTCTACCTCCCTTTGAGCCAGCAGCTTCAGTGGACTTACAATTTCTCTCATGGAAGACAGCTTTCCTGTTGGCAATCACCTCAGCAAGAAGGGTTTGGAATTACAGGCCCTAATGGCAATACCACCGTTCATAATCTTTCACAGAGACAGGGTCTCCTTAAGAACCAACCCTACTTTTATGCTAAAGGTGGTATCCAGGGTTTCTTTAAATCAAGCTATTCACCTGCCTACTTTCTTCCCCAATCCTGAGAGCAAAGGGGAAAGACTGTTACATACCTTGGACATTCACAGACAACTTCGCTACTACCTGGGCAGAACCAAGACCAGTAGGAAGTCTGATCAGCTTTTTGTAGCTTACGCCCCTGGAGTACAAGGAAAAGCAATTTCCAAACAGACTATTTCAAAATGGATTGGACATTGCATCAGATTTTGTTATTCCTTCCATGGGAAGAATGTTCCAGCCAATGTCAGACCACACTCCACCAGAGCTACAGCCACCTCTACAGCATTCTTAAGAGGGGTGCCTACAAAAGACATTCTAGAAGCTGCTACATGGAGCTCCGTGCATACATTCTCCAAACACTACAATCTCCCTTTATACTCCAGATCCAGAGCAGGCTTTGCTTCGGCAGTCCTGCAGGGTTTGATTGCTACACCATCTCTTGCATTCCTCCTCCCCCAGCTAAGCTATGGTATTCAACCCATATGTTATGACTGCAGTCGCATTCTTGAAGGACATAGTACAGTTTTGTACCTACCATAAATGTAGATGTCCGATAGATATGCAGCTGCAGTCGGATTTTCCCTCCCTCCATACCCCTCTATGCCTTGGGTCCACTCCTATCCCTGTTTCTCTTAGCTGGGGATATCTGTTATGGTGTATCTGTTTATTGCTTACTTATTTGTCTGGAATCCTGTTTTTGTCTTCCAATTTGATTACAGCCTTCATTGGAGGGCACCTGGCATCTGGGGCAAGAAACACTGAAGAAAATGGCGTCGGCTGATGCTTATATACTCCAGCCGCACTGACGTCGGAGAGAAATGCGACATCAGCCAACGTCGGTCCCAGACTTTGGAATCCGGCCGACCGAGGGCTGCCTGAGGCAGGACAACCCATATGTTATGACTGCAGTTGCATATCTATCGGACATCTACATTTATGGTAGGTACAAAACTGTACTTTTTGTACCTACCATAAATGTAGATGTTCGAGTGATGTCCTTCAAGAATGCAACTGCAGTCATAACATGTGGGTTGTCCTGCCTCAGGCAGCTGACCGGCCTCGCCGTGATTCCAAAGTCTGGGTCCGACGCCGGCTGATGGCATTCTCCGGCGTCAGTGCGCTGGAGTATATAGGCATCAGCTGGCGCCATTTTCTTCAGTCTTTCTTGCAGCGCTGTGCCCGGCAAGCGTTCGCAAGTGCCGGTCGGTCAGCTACTATACTCTTCGAAATCCGAAGTCATCAAAAAAGCTAAGTACCCCGTTGGGGACCTTTTCTTGCCTCAGCCGATGTCAGAAATTACTGATAAAGTTAATAATTGTCTTTTTTGGA
>NC_056746.1:351401761-351425307 GCF_019279795.1 Protopterus annectens | reverse complement strand
AAGGGCGGATACTGCATTCCTTAGATGTACACAGACAACTCAGATTCTACTTGGACAGGGCTAAGACTCAAAGGAAATCTGAACAACTGCTGGTAGCATTTGCTGCAGGGGCAGAGGGGAAGGCTATTTCAAAGCAAACAATTTCTAAATGGATAGGCCATTGCATGCATTTCTGCTATAAGCACCATGGAAAACCTATCCACCAGGGGATCAGACCTCACTCCACCAGGGCTGCACCTACCTCTGCACCCTTTCTCAGAGGTGTCCCTACCAGGGACATCCTAGAAGCTGCTACCTGGAGTTCTGTACATACTTTCACCAAGCATTATCATTTGCCAGTTTTCTCTAAATCCAGAGCTGGGTTTGCCATTGCAGTCTTACAGGGCCTTATAGCTAGTCCTAATACTATCTAAATTCTTCCTCCCAACCATAGCTTTGGGAATCTACCCAAATGTAATGACTACAACAGTGAAACACGAATAATATAATGCAGTTGTGTACACTTACCATAAATGTAGATTTGAGTGTATTCACTATTGCAGTCCTCGTTACCCTCCCTCCAGCGCCCTTACTTCTTTTGGCTATACCTCTACTCTCCTTTACTATGCTTAAAAAGCTTTTTGGTGTATTTGTTTTTTTGTTGGAGGTATATCCTTGTTTATTTATAGATTTAATTGCTTTCCATTAGGGGGGCACCTGGCATCTAGGGCAAAAAAAAACTGATGTAATGGCATCGGCTGCATGTTTTATACCCCTGACGACCTGATGTCACGGAAGAAGGGACAGCAACCAACGCAGGACCCAAGACTTTGTTAATCAGGCCGACTGAGGGCTACTGCAAGCAGATAACCCAAATGTGATGTCTGCAACAGTAAATACACTCTAACAACTACATTTATGGTAAGTGTACACAACTGTACTTTTATCTTCATTAATGTTTTATCTTGAAAAGACTTGAAACTGTCTCAGAATGTTCCACAGCTCTGAGATATATTTTACTGGTTTTCGTGAGCACAAAATATCATCTGCAAATAAAGCTAACTTTTCTTGATTACGATACCAGTTTTATCCTTGAATGTCTGAGTCCATTGATGATGTCCTTCAAGGATGCATCTGCAGTCATAACATATGGGTTGTCCTGCCTCAGGCAGCCCTTGATCAGCGGATTCCAAAGTCTGGGTCTGGCTTGGCTGATGTCGCACTTTCCCCGGCGTCAGAGCGTCTGGGGTATAAAAGCATCAGCCGGCGCCATTTTCCTCAGTCTTTCTTGTAGCGGTGCCGGCAGAAGCTGTTAAAGTGCCGGTCGGTCAGATCCAGTGATTTCAGCTACCGAAGACTTGAAAAAGCTAAAGTACCCGTTGGGGATTCTTTCTTGTCTCAGCCGATGTTAGACAAAGTAAATAATTGTTTAACTTGTGGGAAACAAATACCTCATAAGGATTTCCATTCTTACTGCCTTCCTTGCTTAGGCCCAGACCATGACGTATCGGCCTGTTTAGCCTGTGCCTCCTTCAACCGCGAACTCTTAGGCGTCGATTGAGTTTGCAGAGGAATTTTTGGGCAGCTTTTGCTTATAAAATGCCGTCGGAGACTCCGTCTTCGCATATGGTCAAAAAACGCAAGGAAAGGGACCGACACTCGTGGCCCGCGGTTTCGGCTGAAACAGAGTCCTCGGCGATTCCTTCTTCCGAAACCATACTTCCGACCACCGAGGCCAGAGAGGCCCCGGCTGAGTCGGCTTCAGAACTACCTACTGAAGCTAGTGTTCAGGAATTGTCCGACACCATACCTTTGGACATTTCTACCCCTGCACGTGGGGCAGCTAGGCCCCCAGCTTCTATGTCCATTAAGGCCTTTTCTAGGGCTAAAGCTGCCAAACTTTCAAAAGCTTTGCCTGCCAAATCTACACCCCAGAGGCCTTCCTCCAGTTCACAGATCCTCAGCCTTGCTGAGGACCTTATCTCTTTAATTAGGGGTTCACAACCTCACCCAGACGGGGCCTCTCTACCTCCTCCAGACAAAGGCCCAGGACTGACCTCCTGATCCACACTCCTCAGATGATTCCACGGATGGATCTGAGTTGTCAGACCACCAGGAAGGCTTACTGCCTTTATGAGGATTCAGATGCAGAGGAATCTATCCCTTGGCCTCCCCTCCTGAAGAGTTTTCCTTTGGGGAGACTTTACACTCCATGAGAGAGCACTTTTAATGGCAAGGTCAGGATTTCTCTGATTCTAGAAAAGATTAAGGACCTTTTGCATTTGCCCCAGCATAGGCCCTTAGCTATACCTCCTGTTCTAAATGTAATTGATGATGTGTACAATGATGTCAGTACAGCCCTGATACACTTCCTCCGGCCCTGCCAAACCTGACAGATATTACAGGGTCCCAGTTCTCATTTCCATCTGTATAAAGCCCATTCTGCAGACCCAGAAACTATTTCTCAGGGCCCTAAAGGGGTTGCAGCCGCTACTGCCAAAATCCCTACCCTCTGAAAGAGAGTCTAGAGCTTTAGAGATGGGAAAGAAGGTGTATACATCTGCAACTCTTTCTGTCATGGCATTAAACTGTCAATTCCATATGATACAGTACCAAGAGTATTTGTTAGATGAACTGAATAAGAAACTTTCTTCTCCTGAACCCCTAGACCGTAAATCCCTTCAGGATTTGGTACATAACTCACAACAGGTTAGTAATAATTTCTTAAAATGTGGCTATGATGCACTGGAGGCTTCATTTAGATCAGCTATGACTGGGGCAGTTATTCGTAGACATGCCTGGCTGAAGGAGCAATCTTTGCCAGACCATGTCAGAGCTAAACTCCTCGATGCTCCAATGGAGAAACAAAATTTATTTGGCTCCCCTGCACAGGAGATTCTAAAAAAGGTTGAAGAAAAAGCAAAATCTGTGCAAACAGTTAAAGATTTCCTGCAAGTTCAACCACCGAGATTCAGCAGAAACTGGCCTACAAAGAATTGGTCCTTTCCAGACTCGGACAGAGCCTAGAGAGGCAGGAACAGGCGCCCTAGAGGCAGAGGTCAATTGAAGGGCTCCTACAGAGGCCGTCAGTGGCAGCCTGCCAACCAGAGGAGTAGTGCAACTTCAAGCGACAACCACTACTACAGGACAGACTCAATGACTTGACTCTGATTCCGCCTACCAGGGATCAACTGGAAGCACCTTTGGGTGGAAAGCTGGCTTTATTCTCAAAGAACTGGCATTATATTACAAAGGATACATGGACATTGCAAATAATAGACAAAGGATACAGATTTCACTTCCACACTTTGCCAAAAAGAAGCGGAATGCCAAACCTTCCACCAAATCAGAAGGCAGAGGCTTTAAGACAAATCAGCAATTTACTTCAGATGAAAGCTATAGAAAGATTACCATGTTCAGAACAAGGCCAAGGATTTTACTCCAGACTATTCCTTGTACCAAGAAAAGAAAATCAATGGAGGCCTATTCTCGACCTATCCGCACTGAACACTTATCTCATTGTGCCAAAATTCAAAATGCTGACCCTACAACAACTTCTTCCCATGTTGGGCAAGGAGTCTTGGCTGGTGCCTCTAGATCTCAAGGAGGCATACCTGCACGTCCCTATCCGACCAAGTTGCAGAAGACACCTCAGATTTCTTGCAGGATCAGAGCATTATCAATTCTCAGCATTGCCCTTTGGCTTATCTACTGCACCCAGAGTATTCATGAAATGCCTGGCATCAGTAATTGCACATTGCAGACTACAGGGAATTCAAATTTATCCATACCTGGACGACTGCCTAATACAAGCGGACAACAAGAAAAACCTCTTAAAGGACTTGGCCTATGCCATACACCTGTTACAGACCTTGGGATACACAGTCAACATCCAAAAGTCAAGACTAGTACCATCCCAAAGGATAACCTTTTTGGGTGCAGATCTCGACACCAACACCCAAATGGCCTTTCTCACAGAAGAAAAGCAAAAACAACTTCCAGATTACTTCATGATTCTGACAAGACAAACTCAGCTTACTGCAAGGAAAATCCTGCAGGCCCTGGGTTACATGGCATCTTGCATAATTCTAATCCCACATGCCAGACTGCATATGAGGAAATTACAATGGTACCTAAGGAGTGTATGGTCTCAACACAGTCACAGTTTAGAAACCATGATACCAATCATTCCATGCCTTCAAAAGGAATTCCTGTGGTGGGCTCAGGCCTGCCACTCCAACAGAGGGTTGCCTTTCAACAAACCAAAAACAAGGCAGACCATCACCACGGACGCCTCAGACTGACGATGGGGAGCACACATGGAGGACAAATGTATCCAAGGCCTATGGCCTCAAGGGCAGCTAAGCATGCACATAAACCAAAAGGAAATGCTGGCAGTGAGGCATGCAATCGAGGCATTCAAACCCTTCCTCCAACAAGGACATCTGTTAATAAGGACAGACAACACCACGGTCATGTGGTACATAAACAAACAGGGAGGCACACATTCTTACCCTCTATGCCAGATGGCTATGAATCTGTGGGATCTATGCCTGAATCTCGATATCCAACTACAGGCCCAATTCGTGCCAGGGAAAGAAAATGCACTGGCGGACAGCTTAAGCAGAACTACCATGGATGCACACGAATGGATGCTGCACCCAGACATCTTCAAACTCATAACAAAGGCATAGGGAATGCAGGAGATAGATCTGTTTGCCTCCCCACTCAACCATCAACTGAAGACATTCTGCTCAAGGACATACCACCCTCAAGCTTGGAGGGTGGACTCTCTCTCTTTCAGCTGGAAAGCCCTAACAGTATATGCCTTCCCACCTCTCCCATTGATGTACAAGGTTCTACTGAAGATCAGGGAGGAACAGCCAAAAGTGATACTAATAGCTCCGGACTGGCCAAGACAACACTGGTATCCACTATTGAGAAGCATGTCTCAGACAAAATTATGGCCTCTCCCCCTATGACCTCTTCTTCTAACGCAGAACAATTTCAAGACCCTGCATCCCAACTTGAAAACATTGCAGCTAACTGCCTGGAAAATTCCTTAAATCCCAATCAAACTGTTTTATCTCAGAGGGTGAAGGACATTATCCTGGAGGCTCGCAGGCCTTCCACAAGGAAGACATACTCGGCTAAGTGGAAGAGATTTCTCATTTGGAGCACATCAAAGGGCACAGATGTCACAGTGGCAAACCTAGCACATATCCTAGAATATGTAGCAGAATTGTTCCACAATGGCCTGTCCTATTCTTCCATTAAGATTCATGCTTCAGCAATTTCAGCAGAATACAATGTGGATCCACCTATCTTCTCACACCCTCTCCTCAGGCAATTTCTGAGAGGGATCAAAAATGTTAAACCTCCAATAAGACCCCCTCTACCTGCCTGGGATCTCAACTTTGTGCTGGAAAAACTGACACTACCTCCTTTTGAACCAGCAGCATCAGCGGATCTACAGTTTCTATCTTGGAAAACTGCATTCCTTCTGGCAATCACTTCAGCAAGAAGAGTATCCGAGTTACAAGCATTAATGGCAGTGCAGCCTTTTCTTATTTTCCACCAGGACAGAGTGTCACTAAGAACCAATCCTACTTTTATGCCAAAGGTGGTATCTAGGGTATCCTTGAACCAAGCTATTCACTTGCCTACGTTCTTCCCTAATCCACAGAATAAAGGGGAAAAACTTTTGCACACCCTGGATATACACAGACAACTACGCTACTACTTGGACAGAACAAAAACTAGCAGAAAATCTGACCAACTTTTTGTAGCATATGCAACTGGGGTGCAAGGAAGAGCAGTTTCCAAACAGACACTTTCAAAATGGATAGGAAATTGCATTCGTTTTTGCTACTCCTTTCATGGAAAGACAGTTCCTGAAAGTATCAGGCCTCACTCAACAAGGGCCACGGCCACCACTACAGCCTTCCTGCGGGGGGTGGCTACCAAGGACATTTTAGAAGCTGCTACTTGGAGCTCCGTGCATACATTTGCCAAGCATTACACTCTACCTTTATACTCTAGATCCAGAGCAGGGTTTGCAACTGCAGTCCTGCAGGGGATCTTAACTACACCATCCTTTTCTTAGTACCTCCTCCCCCAGATTAGCTATGGTATTCTACCCATATGTTATGACTGCAGATGCATCCTTGAAGGACATAGTACAGTTTTGTACCTACCATAAATGTAGATGTCCGATAGGTACACATCTGCAGTCAGGATTACCCTCCCTCCTTCCCCTCTGTGGTATTCCTAGGGTGCTTACCCCTCTTTTAGCTAGCTGGGGGAATCTATTATTGTGTATTTGTTTGTTTATTCATGTATATAATTTGCAAATGTTTGGAACTTTTCAGCATTTATCCAAATTTAGCCTTCCTAGAGGGCACCTGGCATCTGGGGCAAGAAAAACTGAGGAAAATGGCGTCTGCTGATGCTTTTATACCCCAGACATTCTGACGTCGGGGAAAGTGCGACATCAGCCGAAGTCAGACCCAGATTTTGGAATCCGGCCGACCGAAGGGCTGCCTGAGGCAGGACAACCCATATATTATGACTGCAGATGCATACCTATCGGACATCTACATTTATGGTAGGTACAAAACTGTACTTTCTTTGTGTTTCACTGTTGCAGTCATCACACTTGGGTTGTCTGCCTACAGGTAGCACTCATTTGGGACTGCAGCAGTGAATACATTCGAACATCTACATTTACAATAAGTGTACACAACTGTACTGTGTTCTTCATGTATCACTATTGCAGTCATCACACTTGGGTAGATTCCCAAAGCTGAAGAAGGGTGGAGGTAGTCAAGAAGGCTTAGGGCTGGCTAGTATGCCTTGCAGGACTGCTGTTGGAAAACCCGCCCTGGATTTGGAAAAGATAGGTGGTAATGCTTGGTGAAGGTGTGTACAGAACTCCAAGTAGCAGCTTCCAGGATGTCCCTGGTAGGGACTCCCTTGAGGAATGCTGTAGAGGTAGAGGTTGCCCTAGTGGAATGTGTTCTGACCTCCTGAGGGGTTGGTTTTCAATGGTTCTATAACAGAAATGGATGCAGTGTACTATCCATTTGGATATTGGTTTGTTTTGAAATGGCCTTTCCCTCTGCCCCTGGTGTAAAGCTGACTAGTAACTGGTCAGATGTTGTGAAGGGCTTAGTCCTTTCAAGGTAGAATCTGAGCTGTCTGTGCACATCCAAGGAGTGCAGGATCCTTTCCCTTTTATTTTGAGGATTAGGGAAGAAAGTTGGCAAATGGATGGACTGGTTGAGAGCCACACTGGCCACCACTTTAGGCATAAAGTAAGGGTAAGGCCTGAGGTGAAACCCTGTCAGCCTGGAAAATAATGAAGTTTTCCACAATCATACGTGTTTGTAGCTCAGACACTCTTCTAGCTGAAGCGATGGCCAGAAGCAAGGCTGTTTTCCAAGAGAGGAATTTTAAATCTGCTGACGCTGCAGGTTCAAAGGGGGGATGCAGGGTTCCTGTAGAAAGTTAAGGTCTCAAGAAGGGGTGGGTGCTCTCCTTGGTGGCCTTAAGTTGTTTGCACTTCTCAGGAACTGTTTGATAAGAGGGCGCGAGAAGATAGTTGGCTCAGTGTTGTAACGAGCCGAAATGGGAGAGGCGTGTATCTTAATGGAGGAGAAGGATAGGCCTCTGTGGAGTAGATTTGCTAATTAATCCAGGATTAGAGGCAGGGAGGGCAGAGTTGTGTCCTCTCCTTTAGACGAATCCAGGAGCTGTACCTTTTCCACTTATCAGCATAGATTTTCTTGCACTGGGTCTTCTGGTTTCAAGAATGACGTCCAGCACCTGTTTGCTTAGGCTGGTTACTGCGGGAGAATTCGAGGAATAACTCAGGCTGCAAGATTTAGGGTTTGTAGTTGTGGATTCAAAATCTGTTCCCCCAGAGAGCAGGGCTAGGTTCTGGTGTAGGTGCCAGGGCGGCACCAGTGACAGTCTGCGCAGGAGTGGGGTACCAGTGCTGGCGTGGCCAGTTCGGGGCAATCAGAATTGTCCTTGGTCTGTCCTGTCTTATCTTGAGTAATACTCTTGAGAGAAGGGGCAGAGAGGGGGAAAGGCATATATTGAGAGATTTACCCACTGAAAAGATAGGACTGCCACTTTCCAGGCCCTGCTGTGAGGATTCTTGCTACAGAATTTGCTGAGCTGGTTGTTGCATGGGGAAGCAAAGAGATCCTCCTCTGGGGTCCCCCATTTCTGAATCAGAAGTTTGAAGGTTCTGGGCTCTAATTGCCACTCGTGTGGGTCTAGCAGATTTCTGCTTAAGTCATCTGCCAGTGAGTTTTGTTTGCTTGGCAGGAATTGAGCTTGCAGATGGACTTGCATGTCCAAGGCTGTGTTCCACAGGGCCACGGCTAGCCTGCAGAGTGGGTTCCCTCCTGCTTGTTGTTGTTGTACCACATAACTGTGGTGTCTGTCTGTTTTTTATTAGCAGATGTCCTGATGAGAGTAGGGATCTGAAAGCTGTCAGAGACTGCTGCACAGCTAGCATCTCTTTTTGGTTGATGTGCAGATGAATTTGGCTTGGGCTCCAGTGGCCCTGAATGCACTTGCTGTCCATGTGTGCTCCCCCAAGCATAGTCTGATGCGTCTGTAGTTAGGGCCTGGGCAGCGTGGGGTTCAGTAAAGGGCAGAACCTTGTTGTGGTTGCATGCTGCTGCCCACCAAAGAAACTCTATCCTTAGGGTACGATAGAAATGACGGTTTCCAGGTCCTGAGAATGTTGGCACCAAAGACTTTTTAAGTAACACTGAAGTTTCCTTATATGCAGTCTGGCATATGGAATTAGTAGGATGCATGAGGCCATGAACCGTAGGGCCTACAGGATATTCCTTGCAGATAGTTGGGTTCTGGTTGCCATTTGAGTAAAATAGTCTGTCAGGCATGTTTTTCTGAAGTGAGGAATGCCGTCTCTGATGCTGTGTCCAAGTTTGCTCCCAGGAATACAATCTTTTAACTGGGAACTAGTTTTGATTTCTTTTCGTTGATGGTGTACCGCAGTGATGTTTTTTTTTTTTTTTTTTTTTTCTTTTTTTTTTTTTTTTAACAAATGTCAGGTGCTGCAACAGCATTTCCTGATTGTCCGCCTGAATCGGGCAGTCATCCAAGTACGGGTAAATTTGAATGTTTCTCTGTCTGCAGTAAGCAATGGCTGGAGCCAGGCATTTTGTGAATACTCTTGGAGCAGTGGATAAACTAAAGGGAAGTGCAGAGAAATGATAATGCATAGATCCTGCCCTGAAACGTAGATATTTCCTGCATGACTCTCTTATAGGGATGTGCAGATAGGCTTCTTCTAAGTCTAGGGTGACTAACCAGGCATCTTTGGCTAGCATAGGTAGAAGCTGCTGCAGGGTGAGCATTTTTAATTTTGGTACCACGAGGAAGGTGTTGAGAATTGAAAGATCTAGAATTGGGAGCCAAGAGCCCTCTTTTCTGGGTACCAGGAAAAGTCTGGAATAGAATCCTTGACCTATCTGTTCTGCAGGAACAGGTTGTATTGCCCTGATAGAGACTAGGGATAGAACTTGGTGTTGTGCCTCTGGAGGAAGGTCTGGGAACCGTTTTGGGGTTGGCAGAGTGGAAGTAAAATTTCTATCCCCGGGATACAATGTTAAGGACCCATCAGTCTTTGGTGATGGGTATCCATTTTTTTTGCATGAAGGCAAAGTTTTCCTCCTAAGGGCACAAACAGTTGGGCAGAGGTGGGGAGTGGAGTAGAGAAGTCATTAGGAATTCTTTCCCTAAGGGGGTGGCTTCACACACTCTGCTATGCAGGTGGAGGCACACCATTGCTTAGATCTCTGCATACCTTGAGACTGTAGTCTGGAGCCGGGGGGGGTCTGTTTTCCCTGAGTCTAGTTTGAGATGGCCTAGAGGGGGCTGGAAAGGACACGTGTTTCGAGGGGCAATGCCTACTGTATCTAGGAGGCTGTACTTGCAAGAATTATTTGACTGTCTGTAAGGATTTAGCTTTTTCTTCCATCTTTTTAAGAACCTCTTCTGCTTTGGTGCCAAGCAGATTGCCCTTGTTCAAAGGAGCGTCTAATAACTTTGATTTGACATGGCCTGGCAAGGTCTACACCTTAAGCCAAGCATGTCTTCTCAGTACAGAACCAGTGACTGCTGCCCTGCAAGATGCTTCTATGGTGTCAAAGCCACACTGCAATGTATGCCTGCTGACTTGGCTTGCAGAATGCATAAGCACTTGCAATTCATTTTTTTCACAGTCTGCAGTGGTTGCTATTTTTTGCTTAATAAGTTCCATAATATGTTATTGGTACTTCAGCACATGAAACTGTCAATTCAAAGCCCTAATGGCAAGAGTTGCAGAGGTATATACTTTCTTACCCAATCTGTCCAAAGCTCTTGAATCCTTGTCTTAAGGGGTGGGATTCTTAGCTGTAGTTGCTTTGATACCTTTAGGCCCCTGGGAGATGATCTCTGGGTCAGCAGTAGGATTTTTGAAAGATTATTGAGAGAGTCAGGTACTCTGTAGTACCTGTCTGGTTTCCTAAGAGCAGGGGGTAAAGTATTAGGAGTAAGAGTTGATTCCATAAAGACATCATCCATATCCTCCAGGACTGGGGGTATTGCTAAAGGCCTATGTTGTGGCAAATCTAGAAATTCTCTGAGTCTCTTTTTGGACTGAGGATAATCCTGGCATTCCCAGTGGAAATGCTGTCAAAGTATGTAAGGTTTCACCAAAAGAAAAGTCCTCTGGAGGAGAGGCAGAGGGAATGGATTCCTCTGCATCTGAATCCTCATAAGGAGATGGGGGCTTATCTTCATAATCAGATACGTCAGACTCTTGGTCTGTTGAAGCTGCTGGTGACAGGTCTCTTTCTCTTGGCAGGGGAAGGCTGACTTCCCCTAATCAGCATAATAAGGCCTTCTGCCATTTTAAGCATTTGATGTTGTGGCAAGGGAGCAGGTGCATGTGCTTTGGCCTTTGTTTTTTTAGGCGTAGTGCATACTCTTGACCTTAAAAACTCGGTAGTTTTAGACAGACCTGAAGACACGAAAGTAGTAGTCGGTTTGTGTCGAACATCGGTAGTGCGAATAACTTCCTCAGAAGCTGGTGCCTGCTCAGCGGCTCCGGCTTCATCCAAGTTAGAGACATCTGTAAGTTCCATAGTTGAAGAGTCTCGCGGCATACCGGACTCCGAGCAGGTCTCGGTAGAGGCCGGCGAATCCATTGAAGCAGGCATCAGGGGCTGCAAAAGGCGCATCACTGAGTACCTGCAAACTGGCGACTAGCATAACGGAAGCATCGTAGGCAGCTTTGGACTTCTGCAGTCTGTCTCTGTCTTTATCCTTACATTGTTTCGGAATATCAGTAGTTGGATGGCTTACCGAAGCCATTTCGGAATACGGAGAATGAAAGTATTTAGCAACAATAAGGGCCCGACAACAAATAGTTCGGGAGTTGAACAAGGCACAAAACAAACAGCGAGGTACATCGTGGTCTGGGCCTAAACAGGTGATGCAGTAAAAATGGACATCTTGGTGTGGTATTTGCTTTCCACAGGCAAGACAATTGTTCACTTTTTCTGACATAGGTTATAGCAAGAGAAAAAGGATCCCCAATGGGGTACTTAGCTTTAGAAGACTTCAGGATGATTCAGTTCATAAATCAAAACTCGGGTAGTGGCCGACTAGCATTTGTGTGCACTGCTTCTGCTTCAGGCTCCTCGGCAAGAAAGAGTGATGTAATGGCGTCGGCTGCCTGTTTTTATATCCGTGACGACCTGATGGCAGTGCTTCTCCTCCTCTTAAAATACTGTTAAAGAAAACCTTCCAGATCTATCACATTCTTCCCTCCTTGCTTTCAGACTTCTGCAGGAATACCATCTGTTCCTGAAGCTTTTCTGCAGATTGATTATACATCACCATTTTTATCTCATTTCCTCCTATCTTAACTGTTGATTGTTGAGCCGCATCTACCTCTAACCTTGCTTTTAAATCTGTCATAAATATTTTCATTAGTGTTTCTTTTTCTTGATTTCCACATTTCTGTGCTTTTTTTTCCCCAGATGTTCATAAACTGTCTAAAATATCTCTAAATACCCGTAAAATATCTCTGGATGTTCATCGTGCTACACTGATGCAGTCATTACACTTGGGTTATCCTGCCGTCAGGCAGTTCCCCAGTCGGCCTGAGTTCCAAAGTCTTGGTCGAGCGTCGGTTGCTGTCACCTCCTCCCTGACGTCAGTGCAACAGGGATATATAAGATGCAGCCAACGCCATTTTCTTCAGTCTTTCTTGCCGCGCGGTGCCCGAAGCAGAAGCAGTTTGCAAGTGCTGATCGACCGACTCCTGAGATTTTCATTCCAAATCCAGAACCGAAGTCTTCTAAAAAAGCTAAGTACCTCGTTGGGGAAACTTTTTCTTGCCTCAGACCGATGTCAGTAAAAGTTAATAACTGTATTTCTTGTGGGAAGCAAATACCTCATAAGGATTTCCACTCCTATTGTATTCCATGCCTAGGCCCTGACCACAACACCACTGGTTGTCGGTTTTGTGCTAGGTTTAACAAGCGCACTATTAAATGTCTGGTTGATTTTGCCCGACATTATTTTGGCAGAAAATTCAATTACACCATGCCGTCGGAACTTCCGACGACCACAATGCATAAAAAGCGCAAGGACAAAGGATAGGTATCCGAGGCCCAAAACTGACAACGAGGCCTCTTCTAGGCCGGTCGCCGGTTTTCAGCGAGGCGCCTACGAAGCCGCTGACGACTGCTTCCACAGAACCACAGACAGCCTCCGACTCCCACGTGGAGCTGGCTGGGCCTTCGGACGCACTAGGTTTTCAGCTTTCTGATCCTAACCCTACAGAGGGAACCGAAGTAGCTGAGCAATCCACAGAGGGTGTTTTCAGACCTACCCAGGTAACCATTAAACCCACTGCTAAGTCTAAGCCCACCTTAAAAGCAAAGAAACAGACACAACACTCTGTCCAGGACAGACTTCCATGCCTAAGAAACAAATGCTAAAAATGTCCGAGGACCTTATCACCCTGATCAGGGGGTCCCATCCCCCTCCTGATAAAAGGCCCAGACAGGATGCAGACTATGAATCTTCTGACCAGGTGTCCATTTCCTCAGACTCTTCCTCGGACCTAGGATGTTCTTTACCCCCTTATGAGGATTCTGATGCTGAGGAATCAATTCCATCAGCCTCTCCGCCTGAGGATTACTCCTTTGGGGAGACCTTGCATACCATGAGGGAACATTTCCATTGGGAAGAAATGCAGGATTTATTGCATGCAGCTGAACAAGTGGGAAAACATACTTTGCAATGTGGGTTTGATTCCTTAGAGGCCTCCTGTAGAGCAGCAGTTACAGGCTCTGTCATTAGAAGGCATGCTTGGTTAAAAGAACATACGTAACCAGATCATGTTAAGGTCAAATTATTGGATGCACCTTTGCAGCGGGATGTGCTGTTTGGAGTTAAGACAGAGGAGGTATTAAAGTAGATGGAGGATAAGGCAAAATCTATGCAAACGGTGAAAGACTTCTTACAGGTTCAGCCTCCTCGTTGTAGCAGAAATTGGCCAACAAAGACATGGTCCTTTCCAGTCACAGATGGACCTCAAAGGGGCAGATACAGACGTCCAAGAGATAGAGGGTCAGGCACAAGGCCCTTACAGGCCTCGACAATGGAGGGTACACCAGGCCAGAAAGAAGGGGAAGACCGGCGTCAACCTTATAAAAAGCAGCCTCAATGACTTTCCACTGCAGCTGCCAAACAGCTCTCTCTTGGCAGCCCCCTTAGGAGGAAAACTGGCACTTTTCTGTCACAACTGGCATTGCATCATCGAAGACAAATGGGCTCTCAACATTGTATCTCAAGGTTACAGGTTCCACTTTCACACTCTGCCAAGGCTGAAAGGAATGCCAAATCTGCCACCAAATCAATGGGCAGAGGCTCAAAAACAAATTACAGCACTCATGGACATGAGAGCTATTCAAAAGGTACCAGCACAGGAACAAGAACAAGGATTTTACTCAAGACTTTCTGGTTCCCAGAAAGGGCAAAGCCTGGAGACCCATTCTGGACCTTTCTTCACTAAACACTTACCTGGATGTTCCGAAATTCAAGATGTTGACACTAAGCAGCTGCTTCCCATGCTGGGCAAGAAAACTTGGCTCGTGACTTTGGACCTCAGAGGCATACCTGCATGTCCCTATCAGACAAAACTGCTGAAGATACCTCAGATTTCTAGCTGGTTCAATGCACTATCAATTCTCTGCACTGCCCTTTGGCTTATCTACTGCGCCCAGGGTCTTCACAAAGTGCCTGGCACCAGTAATTGCATTTTTCAGGCAAAAAGGAATTTAAATTTATCCATACCTGGACGACTGCCTAATCCAAGCAGAGAGCAAGGACATTCTACTAAAGCATCTGGCGTACGTAAAAAAGTTAAGTTGCCTGGGGTATACAGTAAACGAAAAGAATTCAAAACTAGTGCCCTCACAACAGATAATATTCCTGGGTGCCAGCTTGAACACAAAGGCCTAGATGGCTTATCTCACACCAGACAAGCAAGGACAACGGACTCAATACTTTCATTTAATGGCAACAAAGACCCAACTCCCTGCAAGAAAAATTCTGCAGGCCTTGGGCTACATGGCATCTTGCTTACTACTAATTCCATATGCCAGACTGCATATGAGGAAACTACAATGGTACCTAAAGAGTGTATGGTTTCAACACTGTCAAAGTATGGAAACAGTTATACCACTAACGCTTTGCCTACAACAGGAGTTTCTATGGTGGGCTCAAGCTTGTCACCTCAACAAGGGACAGCCTTTCACTCAACCCACAGCCTGGCAAACACTGACAACAGATGCATTGGATTATGCCTGGGGAGCACACATGGCAGGAAAATGTATCCAGGGTAAGTGGCCCACAGAGCAAAGACATTTCCATATCAATCAAAAAGAGATGCTTTCTGTACAAAATGCTATTATAGCTTTCAAGGACCTGCTGCATCCAGGACAATAACTACTAATGACAGACAACACTATAGTTATGTGGTACATAAACAAGCAAGGGGGCACACACTCCTACCCCCTCTGCAGACAAGCCATGACCTTGTGGAACACAGCTCTAAACTACCAAGTTCATGTGCAAGCACAATTCCTACCAGGAGAGAAAAACACACTGGCAGACGACCTAAGCAGAAAAATCATGGACCCACACAAATGGGAACCGAACCCACAAATATTGAGAGTGATCACACAAAAATGGGTGGAGCCCGTACATAGATCTGTTTGCTTCCCCAAAGAACTGTCAATTACAGAAATTCTGCACAAGGAGCTACCATCCACAAGCATGGAAAGTGGATGCCGTCTCATTCAGCTGGAAAAAACTACAAGTTATATGCTTTCTCTCCTTTACCTCTCCTTCCAAAGGTACTCATAAAAGCCAAGCAGGAAGAGTCAAAGATGATCCTGATTGCACCAGACTGGCCACGCCAGCACTGGTACCCAATCTTAAAGAACTTAGCACAAGAACCACTCTGGATTTTGCCTCAAATCCCACAGTTGCTGACACAGCACAACAATCAGATACTTCACAGCCAGTTAAAGACCTTAAGTCTAGCTGCATGGAAAATTCCTTAGTCAAGCAAGCAATGCCTCTCTCCAAAGCTGTTATGGATGTCATTGTGGAGGCCAGAAGGCCTAGCACCAGGAAAGCATACTCGGATAAATGGAAGAGATTCTGTGCCTGGAACCAAGCGCACAGCCTTGACCCTCTTGTCCCAAACATTCCTCAGATACTTCAATACTTAACTGAGATGCTGGACAAGGGCCTCTCTTTTTTCAACCATCAAGATCCACGCCTCAGCTATCTCTGCTCATTACAACATGGATCCACCAATTTTTTCTAATCCTTTGCTCAAACAGTACCTCAGAGGGGCTAAAAACATAAGACCGCCCCGTAGAGCTCCTACACCAACTTGGGACCTCAACTTTGTTTTGGAAAAATTAACTTTACCTCCTTTTTAGCCAGCTAACACAGCAGAATTAAAATACATCTCTTGGAAAACTGCTCTGCCACTGGCAATAACATCAGCACAAAGAGTTTCAGAATTACAGGCACTAATGGCAGTGGAACCTTTCCTCATCTTCCACCAGGACAGGGTGTCTTTAAGAACTAACCCTACGTTTATGCCAAAGGTGATATCAAGTGTGGCTCTAAACCAAACTATTCACTTGCCAACTTTTTATCCAAAACCACAGAACAAAGGGGAGAGACTACTACATTCTTTGGACGTTCACAGACAGTTATGCTTCTACTTGGACAAAACCAAAGCTTTCAGAAAATCTGAGCATTTATTGGTAGCATACGCTTCAGGAGCACAGGGAAAAGCCATTTCAAAGTAGACTATTTCAAAATGGATAGGACACTGTATACGTTTCTGCTATACCCACCATGGGAAACCTGTACCTAGCAGCATTAGATCTCACTCCACCAGGGCAACAGCCACTTCAACTGCCTACCTCAGAGGAGTACCTACCAATGATATTTTGGAAGCAGCAACATGGAGTTCAGTGCATACCTTCACCAAACATTACCATTTGCCTTTTTATACTCCAAATCCAGAGCTGGCTTCGCCACTGCTGTACTGCAGGGCCTTATAGCCACCCCTAATGCCTTATAAATCCAGCCTCCCTACCTCAGCTTTGGGATTCCACCCAAGAGTAATGACTGCAGCAGTGTAACACGATGAACATAGTAGAGTTTTGTACCTACCATAAATGTAGATGTTCGAGTGTAAACACTGCTGCAGTCCAGGTTACCCTCCCTCCTTCCCCTCTTACTTTCTCGTACTTACCTAGGTCATCTACTCTTATTACCTATCGGGAGTATTTGCTGGTAACTAAAAATGGTTGTTTGCTTTTCCTTTGTATATTTTACTAGCAATTTGATTTGCCTACCTATTTTGGGGGCACTTGACATCTGGGGCAAGAAAAACTGAAGAAAATGGCGTCGGCTGCATCTTATATACCCCTGTCGCACTGATGTCAGGGAGGAGGCGACAGCAACCGATGCCGGACCGAGACATTTGAGACAGCTAACAGCAGAATTAAAATATATTTCTTGGAAAACTGCTCTGCTCCTGGCAATAACATCAGCACGAAGAGTTTCAGAATTACAGGCACTAATGGCAGTGGAACCTTTCCTCTTTTTCCACCAGGACAGGGTGTCTTTAAAAACTAACCCTACTTTTATGCCAAAGGTGGTATCCAGTGTGGCTCTAAACCAAACTATTCACCTGCCAACTTTTTATCCTAAACCACAGAATAAAGGGGACATTCACAGGCAGTTACGCATCTATTTGACAAAACCAAAGCTTTCAGAAAATCTGAGCATTTATTGGTAGCATATGCTGCTGGAGCACAGGGAAAAGCCATTTCAAAGCAGACTATTTCAAAATGGATAGGACATTGTATACGTTTCTGCTACACATACCATGGAAAACCTGTACCTAGCAGCATTAGATCTCACTCCACCAGGGCAACAGCCACTTCAACTGCCTACCTCAGGGGAGTACCTACCAAGGATATTTTGGAAGAAGCAACTGTAGTTCTGTACATACCTTCACCAAGCATTACCATCTGCCTCTATACTCTAAATCCAGAGCTGGCTTTGCCACTGCAGTGCTGCAGGGCCTTATAGCCACCCCAAATGCCTTATAGAACCAGCCACCCTACCTCAGCTTTGGGATTCTACCCAAGTGTAATGACTGCAGCAGTGTAACACGATGAACATAGTACAGTTATCTACTTACCATAAATGTAGATGTTCGAGTGTATACACTGCTGCAGTCCTGGTTACCCTCCCTCCTTCCCCTCTTACTGGCTGGTACGTACCTATGTCTTCTACCCTTACTACCTATGGGGAGTATTTGCTGGTAGCTGTAAGTTGTTTTTTGCTTTTCTTATGTATGTTTTATTAGCAATTGGAATTGCCTACCTATTTAGAGGCACCTGACATCTGGGGCAAGAAAAACTGAAGAAAATGGCATCTGCTGCATCTTGTATACCCCTGTCGCACTGACGTCAGGGAGGAGGCGACAGCAACCGACGCCGGACCAAGACTTCGGAACTCAGGCCGACTGGGGAACTTGACGGCAGGATAACCCAAGTGTAATGACTGCAGCAGTGTATACACTCGAACATCTACATTTATGGTAGGTACAAAACTGTACTTTCCTCAGCTTTGGGATTCAACCCAAGAGTAATGACTGCAACAGTGAAACACGATGAACATAGTACAGTTGTGTACCTACCATAAATGTAGGTGTTCGAGTGTATTCACTGTTGCAGTCCAGGTTACCCACCCACCATCCCCCCTTCTCTTTTCTGGGCCTTATCTGCACTTCTCTATCCTATACAACCTTTTTGGTGTATTTGCTTGTAGATGAAGGAAATGTTATTTTTGTGTATGCATTTCTTTTTGATATATATATTTTTCAGCCTACCTATTTGGGGCACCTGACTCTGGGGCAAGAAAAACATAAGAAAATGGCATCGGCTGCATCTTTTATACCCTGGCGCACTGACGTCAGGGAAGAGGTGACAGCAACCGACGCCGGACCTAGATTTTGGAACTCGGGCCGACTGCGGGTAGCCTGCCAGCAGGATAACCCTAAGAGTAATGACTGCAACAGTGAATACACTCAAACATCTACATTTATGGTAGGTACACAACTGTACTTTGCTTAACAGCAGTCTTTCTAAACTCATGCATATTATCCATATACTCCCTCATTTTCTCTTTAGCACTGTGCATTTCCACCTGTTCTTTTTCTGTGGGATTCCCCTTATTTTGCAGTACATTAATCTGTCAGCCTCTCAAAGTCATTCTTGATATTCTTCGCGTTTCACTGTTGCATCCATTACATTTGTGTAATCTGACAGGTTGCCCTCAGTCGGCTCGAATTCCAAAGTCTTGGGTCCTGCGTTGTTGCTGTCTTCTCTTCCATAACGTCAGGTCGTCAGGGGTATAAAACATGCAGCCAATGCCATTTTCTTTAATCTTTCTTGCTGCGTGGTGCCCGAAGCAGAAGCATTTTGCGAGTGCCGGTCGGCCAACTACTGAAATTTTCGAGTTTGAGTTTCAGAACCGAAGTCTTCACTAAAGCTAAGTACCCCATTGGGGAAACTTTTTTTCTTACTCCATACTGATGTCAGAAAAAATTAATAATTGTATTACTTGTAAGCAAATACCTCATAAGGATTTCCATTTATACTGTATTCCTTGCCTAGGCCCTGATCACAACGTGCCTGTCGGTTTTGTGCTAGATTTGACCAACGCACTATTAAGCGTCAGTGGTGGTGCTGCGGTAGCGTTGTCACCTCACAGTAAGACGCTGTCCGGTTCGACTCTCAGAGCATCGTCTGCGTGGAGACGTGCGTGAATGGGCGTACCTTCGTTGAAGGTTGTGCATCAGGGCTGGCAACTCTGTACGTAAAAATTAACTGCCAATCATTAGCGGACCGTTGTTCCGCTGTGGCGACCCCTAACCGTGAAAAAGCCGAAAGTCACAACAACTATTAAGCGTCAGTATATTTTTGCCTCAAAGTATTTTGGAAACTGATTTAACTACCCAGAAATGTCGTCTGATAGCAATCCGACTACCGGAGTACATAAAAAAACGCAAAGAAAAGGACAGAGAAAGGCAGTCGTGATCCAAAACCAACTAAGCTTCTCCTAAGCCAGTCACAGATTTGCCGGTACTCAGTGAGGCACTTTCACAGCCCCTGATACCCGCTACCTTCGAGTCGCAGGCCTCTAATGACACCCATGCGGAGTCTGGCATGCCGCAAGATACTCAAGGTATTGGACCGATGGATGCATCTCCCTCAGATTTGTCCGGAGCCACTGAGAAGGCACTGGCTTCTGAGGGTGTGTTCAGACCTCAATATTTGTATATCAAACAGACGACAGCTGCAAAACCAAAGACAAAAGCAACTTCTAAAACTAAAAAAATGACGCATGAGCCACGTGCACAGGCCTCTATGCCTAAAAAACAGATTATCAAAATGGCTGAAGACCTTATTACCCTGATCAGGGGTACCCATCCTCCTCCAGATAAGAGGCCTAGGCAAAACACTGATTATGAATCTTCAGATCAAGTTTCTATTTCTTCTGATTCCTCTTCTCATCAGGAATTATCTATACCTCCCTATGAGGATTCTGATGCAGAGGAGTCTATACCATCTGATTTTCCTCCTGAGGATTATTCATTTGGAGAAACCTTGCATACTTTGAGGGAGCATTTTCACTGGGAGAGTCAAGATTTCTCAGAATCAAAAAAGAGGCTCAGGGATTTCCATCGTCTCCCTCAGCACAGGCCTTTAGCCATCCCCCCCTGTTTTAGACCTTGTGGATGATGTGTTCTCAGAGTCAAGTTTGACCCCTGACTCCTTACCTCTGGCTCCCAGTAAGCCTGTCAGATATTACAGGGTCCCTGACTCACATAAATTGTTGTTTAGAAACCCTGCTGCTGATCCTGAAACTATTTCACAGGGTCCAAAGGAAGTTAAGGCCTCAACAGGAAATAATCCTATTCCCTCTGACAGAGATTCAAGGGCACTGGACAAATGGGGAAAAGGGTTTATACATCTGCAACCTTGGCAATCAGAGCCTTTAACTGTCAATTTCATATGCTTAAGTATCAACAACATGGTATGGGATTGCTGAAACAGAAAATGATGTTGATTTTTGAGTGTGCAGAAAATAAAGAAATGCAGGAATTATTGCATGCAGCTGATCAGGTTGGAAAACATACTTTGCAATGTGGTTTTTGACTCTTTAGAGGCCTCCTGTAGGGCAGCAGTTACTGGATCTGTGATTAGGAGGCATGCCTGGCTAAAGGAACAAAATTTGCCTGAACATGTTAAAGATAAATTGCTAGATGTCATGTTAAAGCTAAATTGCTAGATGCACCTTTACAGCATGATACTTTGTTTGGTATTAAGGCAGAAGAGGTTTTAAAGAAAATGGAAGACATAGCTAAGTCTATGCAAACTGTTAAAGACTTCTTACAAGTGCAGCCACCAAGATTCAGTAGACACTGGCCTACAAAGTATTGGTCCTTTCCTGTTTCAGACAAAGCTCAAACGGGCAAATCCAGGCACCCTAAGGGTTCCAGATACTTGGCGCAAGATTCATAGAGGTCAAAGCAATGGGGCGCTTCTACCTCCAAATCTGGAGGAGACAAAGCGCAAACCTACAGAAAACAGTCCCAGTGACTTCCCTCTGCCTACACCAAGCACTTATCTTTTGGCAGACACTTAGAAAAGTTAGCACTTTTCCCCTAATTGGCATTATATAACCAAGGACAAGTGGGTACTAACATATATCACAGGGATACAGATTCCATTTCCACACTCTGCCAATGGCAAACGGTTGGCCAGATCTGCCCAAAAATCAATGGGCAGAGGCACAGAAACAGGTTTGCCCCTCATGGATATGGGGGGCTATTAAGCCAGTACCAGAACAGGAAAAAGGACATGGTTTTTACTCAAGACTGTTCTTGCTACCCAGAAAGGACAAGGCCTGGTGGCCAATACAGGATTTATCAATTTTGAACACATACCTGGACATTCCAAAATTCAAAATGCTGACTTTACAGCAGCTTCTGCCCATGTTGGGCAAGAATGCTTGGCTGGTGACATTAGACCTAAAAGAGGCATACCTGCATGTCCCAATAAGACAATCGTGTAGAAGATACCTCAGCTTCAAGGCTGGCTTAATGCATTACCAATTCTCTGCACTGCCCTTTGGCTTATCTACTGCACCCAGGGTCTTTACAAAGAGCCTGGCACCAGTAATTGTATTTTGAAGACAAATATGTTTACAAATATACCCGTACTTGGACAACTGTCTCATTGAAGCAGAGAGCAAGGACATTCTTCAACACCTGGCATTTGTGAAAAGGCTTCTAACATGCCTAGGGTATGCAGTAAACGAAAATAAATCACAACTGGTACCCTCTCAAAAGATAACATTCCTCAGTGCAAGCTTGAATACAACTGCCCAGATGGGCTTACCTCACGCCAGACAAGCAAAGGCAACTGACTACTTACTTCAAACTGATGGCAACAAAAACCCAGTTATCTGCAAGACAAATTCTGCAGGCTTTGGGCTTCATGGCGTCCTGCATCCTACTGATTCCATATGCGAGACTGCATATGAGGAAACTTCAATGGTACCTAAAAAGTTTGTGGAGTCAACATTCTCAGAATCTGGAAACAATGATTCCTCTCATACCCTGCCTACAACAGGAGTTTCTTTGGTGGACAAAGGCATGTCACCAAATCATGGGATGGTCCTTCACCCTACCCACTGCCAGCCAAACCTTAACAACAGACTCATCAGATTATGCCTGGGGGGCCCACATGGCAGAAAGATGCAAACAAATACATCTGCATGTCAACCAGAAAGAGATGCTAGCTGTTCAAAATGCCCTAACAGCCTTCAAGTACATACTTCATCCAGGACAACTACTGATAAAGATGGACAACACTCTACAGTCCATGTGGTATATAAACAAGCAAGGAGCACACACTCTTACCTTTGGATTAGGCCATGGCACTGTGGGACACAGCTTTGACCTACAAAAATAATACATCTCCAAGCGGAATTCCTGCCAGGAAAGCAAAATACTCTGGAAGATGGTTAGCTATGAAACCTTATGGACCCTGCACGAAAGTGGAAACTAAATCCACAAGTCTTCAGCATGATAACAGGAGAAATGGGGAGGCCAGACATAGATCTATTTGCCTCTCCTCAAAATTAGCACTTGAAAAGATTCTGCACAAGGACTTATCACAGATAAGCATGGAAAGTGGACGCCCTATCCTTCAGTTGGAAAAATCTATCGGTTTACGCCTTTCCCCCACTGCCTCTTCTTCTCTCCCATAGGTCCTCCTAAAGTCAGACAAGAGAAAGGATGATACTAATTGCCCCGGACTGACCCCGCCAATACTGGTACCCAGTCCTAAGGAACTTGTCTCAATACCCAGCTGAGACCTTACCTCAAAGATCTCAACTACTGGCCGTGCAAAACAATTGGATCCTGCAAAACCAACTCCAGGCACTGAACCTGGCAGCATGGCTGATCATGTAATTATACAAACAACTCCTCTCAGTAAAGTTGTGATGGATGTCATTTTGGAAGCTAGAAGGCCTAGTACTAGAAAGTCGCATGCTGATGAATGGAAGAGATTCTGTGCTTGGAATCGAGCACAAGGAACTGATACAACCAAACCAAATATTCCTCAGATATTACAATTCTTTACTGAGATGCTTGACAAAGGCCTGTCTTTCTCTTCAATTAAAATACATGCCTCTGCCATTTCGCTCTTTTACAAGGTATTTCAGAGCCACCAATCTTTTCTCATCCTTTACTAAAAAGCATTATCTAGAGGAGCCAAAAATTTAAGGCCTTTCCTAGAAGAGCACCATTACCTGCATGGGACCTCAATTATTGTTAAAAA
>NC_056746.1:351251140-351401261 GCF_019279795.1 Protopterus annectens | reverse complement strand
TAGACACCACTTGGTAAATCTTTCCCATTTAGCTAGGTAAGATTTTCTTGTTGTAGGTTTCCTGGCCTCCCTCAGGACTGAAAACATGTCCTCTGAGTAGTGGTGTCTGAAAGGGATCAACAGTTTATCACCCACAGTGTCAGGGACAACATTTGCAACTGTGGGTGGAGTAGAGTTCCTTTTCCTTGTATCAGGAGGTCCACTTTTAAGGGTAACTTGCAGTGACTGCCCATGGCTAGATTGTGAAGTAGGGGGAAAGTACAGTTGTGTACACTTACCATAAATGTAGATGTTTGAGTGTATTTACTGTTGCAGTCTCACATTTGGGTTATCTGCCTGCAGGTAGCCCTCAGCCGGCCTGAATGCCAGAGTCTTCGGATTTCTACGTAGGATGCTGTCACTTCTTCCATGACGTCAGGTTGTCTGGGTATAAAACATGCAGCCAACACCATTACATCAGTTGTTCTTGCCCCAGATGTCAGGTGCCCCCACAATAGGAAGCAATTATATGGTATGGTATGGAATACCCCCAGCAAAAAGCAAATACACATGACATAATATATGCCAAACAAGAAGGAAAGGTAGAGCCAATAGAAGTCAGGGGGCTGGAGGGAGGGTAACCAGGACTGCAACAGTGAATGCACTCGAACATCTAAATTTATAGCAAGTGTACACAACTGTACCATGTTCTTCATGTTTCACTGTTGCAGCCATCACATTTGGGTTGATTCCCAAAGCTAAGGAAGGGTGGAGGCAGTTAAAGAGCATTCGGGCTAGCAAGCAGGCCCTGTAAGACTGCTGAGGCAAATCCAGCTCTGGATTTAGAAAAGACAGGCAGGTGGGTAATGCTTGGTGAAAGTATGTACAGAGCTCCAAATAGTAGCTTCCAGGATGTCCCTGGTAGGGACTCCTCTGAGAAATGCCATAGAGGTAGATGCAGCGCTGGTGGAATGAGATTTTATCCCCTTTGTGGGGTAGGTTTTCCATAGTGCTTGTAGCAGAAATGGATGCAATGGGCTATCCATTTGGAAATGGTTTGCTTTGAAATGGTCTTCCCCTCTGCCCTTGCAGCAAAGCTAACTAGCAGCTGGTCAGATTTTTTGAGAGGCTTAGTTCTGTCAAAATAGAATCTAAGCTGTCTATGAACATCCAGAGAATGCAGTATCCTTTCCCCCTTATTTTGAGGATTAAGGGAAAATGAATGGAGTGGTTTAGAGCCACACTAGACACCATTTTGGGCATAAAGGATGGATTTGTCCTGAGGGAAACCCTGTCCGCATGAAAGATAATGAAGGGTTCCACTGCCATGAGGGCATGCAGTTCAGACAGTCTTCTTGCTGAAGTGATGGCTAGAAGTAAGGCAGTTTTCCAAGAAAGGAATTTCAACTCTGCTGTAAGCAGCTGGTTCAAAGGGGGGTGAAGAGTGAGTTTTTCCAATACAAAGTTAAGGTCCTAGGCAGGAGTGGGAGCTCTCCTGTGGGGTCTTACATTTTTGGCCCCTCTAAGGAAATGTTTTAGAAGGGGATGAGAGAAGAGGGGTGGCTCAGTATTGTAATGTGCTGAAATGGCAGAGGCATGAATCTTAATTGAAGAGAAAGATAGGCCCTTGTGGAGCATTTCTGTGAAGTAATGTAGAATATGAGGTAAGCTGGGCACCATTGTGCCCATCCCCTTAGCCTGGCTCCAGGAACAGTATCTTTTCCACTTTTCTGAATAGGATTTTCTAGTACTAGGCCTCCTTGCCTCAAGAATGACATCCAGCACCTGCTTACTAAGGGTTGCTAGAGGTGAGCTCAGGGAATCAGCCAGGCTGCAAGGTTCAGGGTTTGAAGCTGAGAGTGCAGAATCTGGCCCGCCTGCTGGGACAGCAGGGAAGGGGTCTGAGGCAGGTGCCATGGTTACAGCACTGTCAGGCTTTGCAAAAGGGTGCACCAGTGCTGGCGTGGCCAGTCTGGGGCAATCAGTACTGTCCTTGACTTGTCCTGTTTGATCTTTAGTAGATCCTTCAAGAGGAGGGGCAGAGGGGGAAAGGCATAAATTGAGAAGCTTTCCCAGGTAAAGGACAGGGCATCCACTTTTCAAGCTTGACTGTGGGGAGTTCCGGTGCATAATTTGTTCAACTGGTGGTTCTGAGAGGAGGTAAACAGGTCTACCTTTGGAGTCCCCCATTTGTTCCTCAAGAGCTTGAATATTTTGGGTTCGGGTCCATGAGATTTTTGCTAGATCCGAGTGACGTCTCCAGGTGCAAATGCAGTTACCTCCTACTGCTTCTCTAGGCATCAAATATTTCTTGTTCATACTTGCATTCATAATTCCAAAACCATGCTACATACAAGGTATCAGAATATCTTATCTTGAACCATACATGATAGGAAACACAATTGTATTGATATTTGACGTATGCCAATGAGTATTTGTTAGAATTGTAAGGTGATGACTTCATTTTTAAAGGTTCAAGCCACAGCCACTGGGAGTTAAAGGTACACATTCGAGAGAGATGTACTGGAGGGAATGAGTTAAGTCGTCTGCCAGTGAATTTAGTTTGTCTGGCAGGAAATGAGCTGGCAGGTTAACTTGGTAGCTCAAGGCTGTGTTCCACAGAGACATGGCTAGTCTGCAGAGTGGGTAGGAATGGGTACCCCCCCCTGCTTGTTTATGTACCACATTAACTGTGGTGCTGTCTATCTTTACCAATAGCGGTCCCGGAAGAAAAAGGTATTTGAAGGCTGTCAGAGCAATCTGCACAGCTAAAATTTGTTTTGATTGATATGCAGGTGCATCTGTTTTGGGTTCCATTTGCCCTGAATGCACTGCCCTGCGAGCCCCCCATGCATAGTCTGATGCATCTGTTGTTAAGGTTTGGGCAGCAGGGGGTAGAGTGAAAGGGAGTCCCTTGTTCTGGCAGCAGGCCTCTTCCCACCAAAGGAACTCTGCCCTTAGACAAGGAATGATGGGAATCATTGTTTCCAGGTCCTGAGAATGCTGACACCATAGACTTTTTAGATACCATTGAAGTTTCCTCATATGCAGTCTTGCATATGGAATTAACAGAATGAAATAGGCCATGAACCCCAGGGCTTTCAGGATTTTCCTTGCAGACAGCTGAGTTTTTGTGTCCAGTAGGTTGAAGTAGGTTTCAAACTTGTTTCCCTGGAGTGAGGAATGCCATCTGGGAAGTTGTGTTCAAGCTTGCTCCAAGGAATACAATCTGTTGGCAGGGTACTAGGTGCGACTTCTTCTCGTTGACGGTGTACCCCAGTGAGATTAGAAGTCTCTTTACAAATGCCAGCTGTTGTAATACCAAGTCCTGACTTTTTGCCTGAATCCGGCAATCTGGGTAAATCTGAATACTTCTCTGCCTGCAAAATGCAATGGCTGGAGCTAGGCACTTTGTGAATACCCTGGGTGCAGTAGATAAGCCAAAGGGAAGTGCAGAAAACTGATGGTGCATGGAGCCCACCCGGAAACGTAGGTACTGTCTGCAGGATTCCCTTACTAGGATGTGCAGGTAAGCTTCTTTTAAGTCTAGGGTTGCCAGCCAGGCATCCTTGGCTTGCCAAGGAAGAAGCTGTTGAAGAGTTAGCATTTTAAATTTTGGAACCACCAGACAGGTCCAGGATAGTACTTCAGGAGTTTTCTTTTCTGGGAACCAGGAAAGTACAGTTTTGTACCTACCATAAATGTAGATGTCCGATAGATATGCAACTGCAGTCATAACATATGGGTTGTCCTGCCTCAGGCAGCCCTCGGTCGGCCGGATTCCAAAGTCTGGGTCTGACGTTGGCTGATGTCGCATTTCTCTCCGTCAGAGCGGCTGGAGTATATAAGCATCAGCCGACGCCATTTTCTTCAGTGTTTCTTGCCCCAGATGCCAGGTGCCCTCCAAGGAAGGCTGTAATCAAATTGGAAGACAAAAACAGGATTCCAGACAAATAAATAAGCAATAAACAGATGCACCATAACAGATATCCCCAGCTAAGAGCAACAGGGATAGGAGTGGACCCAAGTCATAGAGGGGAAGGAGGGAGGGAAAATCCGACTGCAGTTGCATATCTATCGGACATCTACATTTATGGTAGGTACAAAACTGTACTATGTCCTTCAAGAACGCAACTGCAGTCATAACATATGGGTTGAATACCATAGCTTAGCTGGGGGAGGAGGAATGCTCTAGGAAAGAGATGGTGTGACAATCAAACCCTGCAGGACTGCCGAAGCAAAGCCTGCTCTGGATCTGGAGTATAAAGGGAGATTGTAGTGTTTGGAGAATGTATGCATGGAGCTCCATGTAGCAGCTTCTAGAATGTCTTTTGTAGGCACCCCTCTTAAGAATGCTGTAGAGGTGGCTGTAGCTCTGGTGGAGTGTGGTCTGACATTTGCTGGAACGCTCTTCCCATGGAATGAATAACAAAATCGGATGCAATGTCCAATCCATTTTGAAATAGTCTGTTTGGAAATTGCTTTTCCTTGTACTCCAGGGGTGTAAGCTACAAAAAGCTGATCAGACTTCCTACTGGTCTTGGTTCTGTCCAGGTAGTAGCGAAGTTGTCTGTGAATGTCCAAGGTATGCAACAGTTTTTCCCCTTTGCTCTCAGGATTGGGAAATAAAGTAGGCAGGTGAATAGCTTGATTTAAAGAAACCCTAGATACCACCTTTGGCATAAAGGTAGGGTTGGTTCTTAAGGAGACCCTGTCTCTGTGAAAGATTATGAACGGTGGTATTGCCATTAGGGCCTGTAGTTCCGAAACCCTTCCTGCTGAGGTAATTGCCAACAGGAAAGCTGTCTTCCATGAGAGAAATTGTAAGTCCACAGAAGCTGCTGGCTCAAAGGGAGGTAGAGTCAGTTTTTCTAGGACAAAGTTGAGGTCCCAAGCTGGTACTGGAGCCTTTCTTGGTGGCTTAATATTCTTGATTCCCCTGAGGAATTGCCTTAACAAAGGATGTGAAAACACAGGCGGATCAGTGTTATATCTAGCTGAAATAGCTGAAGCATGTATCTTTATGGAAGAATATGAGAGTCCATTCTGTAGCATATCTGCCAAATATTCCAGGATGAGTGGGATGTTCAATAATGATGCATCATGTCCCTTGCTGGTATTCCAAATGCTGAATCTCTTCCATTTTGCTAAATAAACCTTTCTGGTGGATGGTCTTCGAGCTTCTGTTAATATCTGCTGAACTTCCTTGGAGAGAGATAGATTGAGGTTATTCATGGGATCTCCCAAGCTGTTAGCTGTAGTGTCTGAAGGTTGGGATGTACTGTTTTGAAGTTGTGTTGAGTCAAATGTAGGGGCCATTGGGGAAGGGCCCACTTTTTGTTGTGGCATATGCTCCGTAGTAGTGGATACCAGTGTTGTCTTGGCCAGTCTGGAGCTATTAGGATCCCCTTGGGCCTCTCTGCTTTGATCTTTAGCAATACTGTGGTCATCAGTGGCAGAGGTGGGAATGCATAGATTTTTAGGAAGTTCCAGTTGAATGAAAGAGCATCTATTTTCCATGCTTGTGGATGATATGTCCTTGAACAGAATTTTTGTAGATGATGGTTGAGGTGGGAGGCAAATAGGTCTACTTCTGGCCTGCCCCATGTCGAGGTGAGCTGTATGACGATTTTTGGGTGTAACCTCCACTCGTGTGGGTCTATGAAGTTCCTGCTTAGGCTGTCCGCCAGCACATTGTCTTTGCCTGGAACAAACTGGGATTGCAACTGTATGTTTAGGCTCAGTGATTTTTCCCAAAGATTCATTGTCAGTCTGCAAAGGGGGTAAGAATGGGTGCCCCCCTGCTTGTTTATGTACCACATCACAGTGGTGTTGTCTGTCCGTATCAGTAGATGGCCTTGCTGAAGTTGTTGTCGAAAGGCCTCGATGGCATGCATTACTGCCAGCATTTCCTTTTGGTTGATATGCAGATGTGTTTCCATTGGAGACCATTGTCCTTGAATACATCTGCCCTCCATGTGCGCCCCCCATCCAAGGTCTGAGGCGTCTGTGGTCATGGTCTGTGTTATCTGAGGTTTTTTGAATGACATACCTGTGTTTGCCTGGCTTACCGAGGCCCACCATAGGAATTCCTTTTGTAGGCATGGAATGAGCGGTATGGTTGTCTCTAGGTTGTTGCTGTGCTGACACCATAGGCTTTTTAGGTACCATTGAAGCTTTCTCATGTGTAGTCTTGCTAATGGAACCAGGAGAATGCAGGATGCCATGTAACCCAGGGCCTGTAGGAATCTCCTTGCAGTCATCTGGGTGAGCTTTGCCGAACCTTTGAAATGAGTTAACTTCTCTTGCTTGTCTTCTGTCAGGTAAGCCATTTGAAAGGCTGTGTCTAGTCTGGCTCCTAAGAAGGTTATTTGCTGGGATGGCTGAAGTCTTGACTTTTGAAAGTTGACTGTGTATCCCAGAGCCTATAGCAGTTGTATGACATAGTTCAAGTTTTTTGTCAAAATCAATTTGTCGTCCGCTTGTATGAGGCAGTCGTCCAGGTAAGGGTAAATTTGGATCCCCTGGAGCCTGCAATGAGCAATTACTGAAGCCAGGCATTTTGTGAATACTCTGGGCGCAGTAGATAAGCCAAATGGCAATGCTGAGAATCGATAATGCTCTGGCCCTGCAAGAAATCTGAGGTATCTTCTGCAGCTGTGTCTGATAGGGACATGCAGGTATGCCTCCTTGAGGTCCAGAGTAATCAGCCAAGACCCCTTGCCCAGCATGGGAAGGAGTTGCTGTAGAGTCAGAATTTTGAACTTTGGTACTATGAGAAAAGTGTTTAATGCGGACAAATCCAGTGTTGGTCTCCACTGAGTTTCTTTTCTTGGAACAAGGAACAATCTTGAGTAAAACCCCTGGCCTTGTTCTTGTTGTGGAACTCTTTCTATTGCTTTGATCTGAGTAAGCAGAGAAATTTGCTTGACAGCCTCTGCCCTCTGGTTTTGTGGTAGGTTTGGCATGCCTTGTTTTCTTGGTAAGGTATGAAAGTGGAACCTGTAACCTTGGTCTATAATGTCCAAAATCCATTTGTTCTTTGCCAATCTGTGCCAATTGTCTGAAAACAGAGATAATTTTCCGCCCAAGGGAGCTTCTATTTTCTCCTTGGTCAGCGGAAGTAGAGGAAAGTCATTGAGATTGTCCCTGTGGGGTAGGGGAGACCCCTGTGTCACTTCTTTGGCTTGTTGGTTGCCATTGTCGCCCCCTGTAGGAACCTCTGTATTGTCCTCTTCCTCGGCCACGCCTGTTTTTACCCCTTTGAAATCTTTCAGGATTAGGAAAGGACCAGTTTTTGGAAGGCCAATTCCTGCTGAATCTGGGTGGCTGAACCTGGAGGAAATCTTTTACTGTTTGAACTGATTTTGCTTTTTCCTCGATGGACTTTAACACCTCTTTAGTATTAGCACCAAAAAGCTTGTTCTTTTCCAAGGGTGCATCGAGAAGTTTTGCCTTAACATGATCTGGTAGAGGTTGTTCTTTTAACCATGCATGTCTAAGAATGACCGCCCCTGTCATAGCTGCCCTAACATGAAGCTTCCAATGCATCATATCCACACTGCAGAAAGTGATTGCTGACTTGCTGAGAATTATATACAGCTTCCTGCAAAGACTTCCTGTCTAAAGGTTCAGGAGAGGCCAATGTTTTCTGTAAATCATCTAACAGGTAATCCTGATATTGAAACATATGAAAGAGGCAATTCATAGCTCTCACAGATAAAGTAGTGGAGGTGTAGACCTTTTTCCCCCATCTCTCTAATGACCTAGCTTCCCTGTTGGAAGGCAAAGGATTTTTGGAGGTGGATGCTGAAACCCCTTTAGGTCCCTGAGAAATAGTTTCTAAGTCAACAGCATGGGCCCTAAAGAAATGAGAATGTGTTTCTGGGACCCTATAGTATCTACCTGGCTTGGCTGGAGCAGGAGGGAGAGTATCCGGGGTAACACTGGAGTCAGAGTATAGGTCATCCAAAACATCAAGCACAGGAGGGTATAGCCAGGAGCCTGTGTTGGGGCTTTTTAAGGAAGGTTCGAAGGCGCTTCCTGGAATCAGAATATTCCTGGCCTTGCCACTTAAAATGTTCCCTCATGGTATGCAGAACTTCCCCAAAAGAAATATCCTCAGGAGGGGAGGCCGAGGGGGATGGATTCCTCTGCATCCGAGTCCTCATAGGTCTGGAAGAGCTCTTCCTGGCCATCGGAGTGAACAGAGTTCTCAGAATCTTCATCCGAAGGGATAGGGTCAGAGGGTTCAACCCGGGGCCTCATCAGAAGGAGGCTGGGATCCTCTCTCAGGATGGGCCTGGGAACCTCTAATCATTGAAATTAAGTCTGCGGCCATAGTCATGATTTGTGCTTCAGGAGTAGGCTGAGGTAAGGCTTTAGCAGTAAGGTGCTTGGTCTTGCTGGCTGCCTTAGCGCGTGTGTAGGCCTTAATAGACATGGCCATAGGAGGCCTAGCAGCTCCACGTGCAGGAGTGACCTTATCCACAGCAATGGTCTCGGGCATTTCCTCGGTTTCAGTATCCGGAGGAAAATCAATAACTGGCGTTGGTGTGGTCTCCGGTATCGGAGGAAACGGTAATGCGGTGTCTTCGGTTCGGAGCGGTGAAATAACAGTCTCAGGGGGAACCGGGGCACTCGCGGTAGGTTTTGTCGTGGTGTCGGTGGAAGACGCGGGCAGAGGATGTCGGTCCCGGACTTTTTGTTTCTTAGGAGTCTGCGATGTCGGTAGTTCCGACGGCATTGTATAAGCAAAATTTATCGCCGAAAAAGTCTTCAGCGAACTCCGCCCGGCGCCTGAGAGTGCGCTTATTGAAGCGAGCAAAGGCGGCAGAGGCCGAGACGTCGTGGTCTGGGCCAAGGCAAGGAAGACAGTAAGAGTGGAAATCCTTATGAGGTATTTGTTTACCACAAGACAAACAATTGCTAACTTTTTCAGTAATTTCTGACATCAGCTGAGGCAAGAAAAGGCCACCAACGGGGTACTTAGCTTTTTTGATGACTTCGGATTCGAAGAATACAGGAGCTGACCGACCGGCACTTGCGAACTGCTTCTGCTTCGGGCACCGCGCGGCAAGAAAGACTGAAGAAAATGGAGTTGGCTGATGCTTATATACTCCAGCCGCTCTGACGTCAGAGAGAAATGCGACATCAGCCGACGTCGGACCCAGACTTTGGAATCCGGCCGACTGAGGGCTGCCTGAGGCAGGACAACCCATATGTTATGACTGCAGTTGCATTCTTGAAGGACATCAGTCTTGAATAAAACCCATGTCTCCTTTGTTCAGCTGGGACAGGTTGAATAGCCCTGATACTGAGGAGAGAAAACACTTGTTTTTGGGCCTCCACCCACTGATTTGGGGGGAGGTCTGGCCATCCACTTGGGGTTAGGAGTGAGCGGAAGTGGAATCTGTATCCTAGGGAAACTATGTTTAAAACCCATTTGTCCTGGGTAACGAGTTCCCAGTTTTTTGCATGCAGGGTGAGCTTTCTTCCTAAGGGAGCAAGTAGTTGAGCAGGGCTTGGAAGAGTTAAGGATAAATCATTGTGCCATGTTTCCATGGGGGGAGGCTTGCTACTCCCTGCTTTGGAAGTGGGAGCCCCCCACTACTTAGATCTGTGCATAGCCTGAGACTGAAATCTTGGTGGTCTGCTGCTCCTGGGTTTGGACTGAGAAGGCCTGAAAGGGACTGGAAAAGACTAGTTCTTTGAAGGCCAATGCCTACTGAATCTAGGAGGCTGTACTTGTAAGAAATCTTTAACAGTTTGCATAGATTTAGCTTTTTCCTCCATCCATTTGAGGGCGAGGTCTGCTTTGTTGCCATAAAGGTGGCCTTGGTTTAAGGATGCATCCAGTAATTTAGCTTTAACATGATCTGGCAAGTTTTGTTTTGTTCCTTAAGCCAAGCATGCCTCGTCAGTACAGACCCAGTGACAGCAGCCCTGCAAGATGTTTATAAAGCATCAAAACTACATTGCAAAGTATGTTTACCAACTTGTTTAGCAGAATGTATTAACTCTTGCAAATCTTTGTGTTCAGCACAGTCAGGAATCAACATCATTTTCTGTAAGTAGTCCCATAATATGCTGCTGATACACTAACATATGTAAGTGGCAATTTAAAGCCCTAATGGCCAAAGTAGCAGAAGTGTATACCTTCTTACCCCATCTGTCTAAAGGTCTAGAGTCCCTATCAGAAGGAGTAGGATTTTTGGTAGTAGTAGCCTTAATGTCTTTTGGTCCTTGGGAAATGGTCTCTGGCTCCGCAGTAAGATACTTGAAGAGGAATTTGTGAGAGTCAGGTACTCTCTAGTACCAGTCAGGTTTCCTGGGAGCTGGAGGCAAAGTGTCTGGGGTAAGTCAACATCATCTACAATCTCCAGAACAGGAGGGATAGCTAGAGGCCTGAGGAGCAAAAATTCCCTAAGTTTCTTTTTGGACTCAGAATAGTCCTGGCTTTCCCAGTGGAAATGCTTTCTAAGGGTATGCAATATTTCTCCAAAAGAAAAATCTTCTGGAGGGTAAGCAGAGAGAATGGAATCCTCTGCATCAGAATCCTCATAAGTAGATAAGGGTAAATCCTGGTAGTCAGAAGGAACCAAGATATCAGACTGCTGATCAGAAGAATCAGAAAGAATATCAGCTCTAGATCTCTTAAAGGGGAAATGCTGGCTTCCCCTAATTAAGGTAATAAGGTCTTCAGCCATTCAAATCAGATGTTTCTGAGGCATATGGACCTGAGAATGCGGTTTGGTCATCTGTTTTACAGATGTACTGCAAGCTTCAGGCCTGAGGAATTCAGTATTCTTAGCCTGAAACAAAGTCGTTGGTATAATATGAAAATCGGTAGGCCTGAATACACCCTCAGAAGCCGGTGCCTGCACAGCGGCTTAAGACCCATCCAAGATAGGGACATCTGCAGGTTCCATAGACGAAGAAGCATCTCGCGGCATATCAGACTCCGAATGTGTCTCAGTAGAGGCCTGTGAAACTGTAGTAGCGGGTATCAGGGGCTGAAAAAGTACCTAACTGAATACCGGTGGACTGGTGACTAGCTTAACGGAAGCGTGGTCAGCAGATTTGGACCTATGCAGTCTGTTTCTGTCTTTATCCTTACATTTTTTGGAAGATCAGTAGTCGGGTGGCTTAATGAAGCCATTTTGGAGTACGGCGATCGAGAATGAAAGTATTTAGCTACAAAAATAGCCTGATGATGAATAGTTGGGGTGTTGAACAAGGCACAAAACCGACAGCAAGGGACATCATGGTCTAGGCCTAAACAGGTGATGCAGTAAGAATGAAAAAATCTCTAAGAGGTACTTGCTTTCCACAGGCAAGACAATTGTTAATTTTTTCTGACATCGGTTAGAACAAAAAAAGGATCTCCAACAGGGTACGTATCTTTTTGAAGACTTCAGGTCTGAAACTCGAAAATGAAAATTTCAGGAGTCGGACGACCGGCACTTGCGAACTGCTTCTGCTTCGGGCACGGCACGGCAAGTAAGACTGATGTAATGGCATCGGCTGCATGTTTTATACCTCTGACGACCTGACATCATGGAAGAAGGGACAGCATTCGACACAGAAATCTGAAGACTCTGGTATTCAGGCCGGCTGAGGGCTACCTGCAGGCAGATAACCCAAATGTGATGACTGCAACAGTGAAACACGAAGAACATCCAGTGCTGTCTTGGCCAGTAGGGAGTCACTTTTCAGTTTGCCCTTCTTGATTTTCAGGACGACTTTCTGAATCATTGGAAAGGGGGGGGGCATAAAGAAACTTCCTCTCCCAGGAGATGTCGAAAACGTCTACTCTCCATGCCAGAGGGGAGTAGGTCTTTGAGCAGAAGGTCTGCAGCTGCCTGTTCTGGGGGGAGGCGAACAGGTTTATTTGAGGAGTGCCCCACTGGTGGACTATATCTAGGAAGACAGTTTTGTCCAGCATCCATTCATGTTGTGGAGAGGATGTCCTGCTTAGGAGATTTGCTTGCTTGTTGTCCTGTGGGGGGATGTATGTTGCCTGCAGGGAAAAGTTGTGGGAAGAGGCTAGGTCCCATATCAGCAGGGTTAGCCTGCACAGCTGATAAGCCTTTGTCCCTCCCTGCTTGTTGAGTTACCACATTACAGTGGTATTATCTGTCACTATTAGAACCACCCCTGGTAGAAGTAGAGGAGTAAAGGTTTTTAGAGCTGGGAAGACTGCTGTCATTTATCTGACACTGATGTATTTGGCCTTTAGGGAAGGCTGCCAGTTTGCATGAACCCTGTAAGATGCCATTATTGCACCCCAACCGGAATCGGAGGCATCTATATGGGTTGGGGGGGGTAGAAGTGTGAGTCCTGGATTTAGCTGGACTTGTTGGATCAACCAGCTGACTTCTTTCTTTAGAAAGGGAAGGAGGGAATTACCTGTTGCAAGTGATTCAGGTGCTGGGGCCAAATGTTTCTGAGGTACCACTGTAGCTTGTGCATATGCATTCTGGCCAGTGGTAGCATAGGGATGGTTGCTGCCATTAAGCCCAGGAGTCGAAGGAATTGCCTTGCAGTTACTTTGAGTGTGTAATATCTCCTTGAAGTGGAAAGGTCAGGAATAGTACCTTGTCCTGTGGGAGAAAGGCCTTCATTTTGTCCGTTCTGATTCTGCAACCCAGAAAAATCTTGCCCTGGTCTGGGTTCAAGGAGGACTTTGGAAGGTTGAGGGTGAACCCTAGATTCTGCAGAGGGAACATGGTGAAGTGCAGATGATTTGAGAGGGTATCTTTTGACAATGCCAGTATTAGGATGTTGTTTACATAGGGGAAAATCTGGGTTCCCTGAGTTCTGCAGAAGGCAATGGCTGGGGCTAGGCATTTTGTGAACACTCAGGGGGCAGTGGACAAACCAAAGGGCAAAGCAGTAAATTGGAAATGAGAGGAGGGCCCACAGAAATGCAGGAATCTTCTGTGGGAAGTCCTGATGGGTATGTGTAGGTAGTCTTCTCTTAGGTCCAAGGTGGCCATAAAGGTCTTGGCTGGAATAAAAGGTAGCAGGGTGGGAAGTGACAGAATTTTGAAGGTGGGTACCTGAAGGTGAAGATTTAGGAAGGAGAGATCTAAGACGGGTCTCCAAGGGTCGTCTTTTTTGGGGACCAGGAAGAGACGGGAGTAGAAACCTTTAACTTCCTGTCCTGAGGGGACAGGTTCTATGGTAAATAGCTTTAGCAGGTCTGTCAAAACCTGTGGAAGGAGATGTAGCTGTTTTTTGGGGAGTATGGGATATCTCTCCTGGGTGTTTTTTCTATCCAGGAGAGGAAATATCTTTTTCTGAATAGTACCCACTGGTCCGTGGTGATGGTTTGCCAGAAGGGGAGGCAGTGGTGAAGGCGTGCTGAGAGTGGCAGGTGGGCAAGGCAGTCACGCATTGTTGGGGCCTCCTCTGTCCGGAAAGAATCGTCTGGGCTGAGGATGTGGTGCATTAAGGACTGGACATGGTGAGTCTTCTTGCACCTTTTCTAGATCTGGAAGAGGAAGCACTCGCCTGAGGAGGGTTACCCCTTACAAAGGTGGCTTTAGCAGGGTAGTTTCTATAGTAGTTGGGAATTGGGGACACCAGTGAATGTTTAATGTCCTGCAATTCCTTACTTTTTTCTTGCAGATTTTTGAAGAGATCTGTTGACTGTTTTCCAAAAAGGGAATTGTGATCCGGGGGGGGGGGGGGTCCAAGATCTTGGACTTGAAGTCTTCTGGGAGATTCTGAAGACTTAGCCAGGAGTATCTCCTGAGGACAGAAGCAGATGGTGAAGAGCGAGCAGATGCTTCTGCAGCATCACAGCTGCATCTAATCGAGTGTCTGGCTACTTGTGCAGCCAGAGACAGTTTGGAGGAGATGTCAGCCTTAATGGGGCTGTCAGGGATAGAAAAACATGGTAGAGCCAGCAAACAGTGGACCAAAATCCGTTTGTTAAAGGAAGGAGGAAAAAAACATACCGGTTTCGGCCCTTAGGCCTTCCTCAGTGTTTGTAACGGTTACACATTTCATAATATATATATATCTATATATATCTATATATATATATATATATATATATATATATATATATATATATATATCTATATATATATATCTATATCTATATCTATCTATATATATATCTATATCTATCTATCTATATATATATCTATATCTATCTATCTATATATATATATATATATATATATATATATATATATATATATATATATATATATATATATATATATATATATATATATATATATATATATATCTATATCTATAGAGAGAGAGAGAGAGAGGTCCTGTGGATAGGGTTGGTAAGAAGATATACACCTCCTCCACATTGGCTTTCAGAGCCATTAATTATCAGACGCACATGACTAAATATGCTCTGGACTTTGTGTCTCAAGCCTCCTCCATGCTGGCTTCTATCCCTGACAGCTAAGTGCAGTCAGACCTCTGCATGTACGGCTACTGCACGGCTCAAAGGCATCAAGGAATTACAAAAACATGGTAGAGCCAGCAAACAGTGGACCAAAATCCGTTTATTAAAGGAAGGAGGAAACAAACATACCGGTTTCGTTTAATTGTATGTTTGTACAGTGCATTCGTAGGTTTACAAGTCCTAATATCACTAAGATGTTCCAAGATCCTAAATTTGACACAGCGTGAAATTTGTCCTACATAAAATGCTGAACAATTGCATGATACCAAATAAATCACCCAGTCTGATTGACAATTTGCAAAGAATCTAATAGAAAAAACTTCACCAGTGTTCCTACTAGTAAATTCCTTTGTTTTACTCATATTACTGCAATGTGTACAGTGGTGACATGGGAAACAGCCCAATAGAGGGCCCCCTTGTAAGGTTATTTGTTTAGATGAATTCACATTCTTGTTGATATGTTTATAGTGGTTGAAAAAGGAACCCATGTTCTGACCCAGTCTATATGAAAAGTGACATCTGTCATCCAATATTGCCCTAAGTTTATCTGCTAGCAATATATTCCAATGTCTCCGCACACAGTTGATAAGAGTGTCTGTATTTCTCCCATATGTAGTAACCAATCTAATTTGTGAGTTAGATTTCTGTTTATGCTCCTTGTATTGTAGTAGATTCTCCCTGTTTGTGTTAGTAGCATACAGTCTTCCTTGAACGATATCACCTTTTTTACATCCCCGGTTAAGGAACCTTGTGGATAAATCTGACTCATAGGTGGTAAATGTGCTTTCCTCTGAACAAATCCTCTTCAGGCGAAGAAACTCTGATTTTGGAATGTTTCTGCAAATATGGGGGGGATGAAAGCTGGAGGCATGGAGTATGGAGTTGTATTGGGGATATTTACAATAGATTTCTGTTGTTAATGTATGATCTACATTTCTTGTTACTAAAACATCTAGAAAGGTTCAGAAATAAATAATGTGTTAAACATTTCATGTACAACACTGTCCACAACACAAATTCAAATTCTTAACAAAGGACTTAATTTTATTCCTGGTTTCTTTATTTCTGAAGATTCATTTGCTAATGATATCTTTGAATTTTGCAGATTACTTAACCTGAAACTGTTTTTTCAGACAGAAGGCAATTTAGATAATGATGCTAGATTCAGATATCATAAATCAACATTTATGCCACCCATGCATCCGATTGTATCCATGTTCTATAATTCCACCCTCAAAGATTTACATTTTAATTTCAAGGATTCGCACGTCAAACAGAATAATGTGTCCAGGAAGGAGATGGACACTATTGTGGAAATGGCTAACAAGAAACTAGTAATATTAACAGCAGACAAGGGGGGTGCCACTGTAGTACAGGATTGGTCAGCATATAATTTTGAAGCAATGCGACAACTATCAGACAGTAGATACTATACACATATGGTGACTGATCCTACACTAGGATTCAAAATGAAAATAGATGAATTGTTACAACTAGCTAGGGAGGAAGGCATTATAACATAAGATATTCAACATCATCTTACAGTTACAGATCCCTGTAACCAATACATCTACTTCCTCCCTACGATTCATAAGGACCCAAACCATCCACTTGGTCGACCAATAGTCTCGGGCAGAGGTTCTATTACAGAACCATTATCTCAATTTCTCACATTACATCTGAAGCCCCTGCTCCAATGTGTTAGAGTAAGAATACAACACACAACTGAATTCCTCCGGATAATAACAGATATGCAGCTTGAGGAAGGGGGTATTTGTGCACTTTGGATGTTTCTGCATTATATACTAACATCCCCCAATGGGATGGCCTAGATGCTTTGGAATATTGGTCAACAAAGTCAGAATTATACCCCCCAGGTTTCAATACACTGTTACTATGCATGGCGGAACATGTGTTAACCAAAAATTGATTTATTTATTTATTTTATTTTACATTTGTTAACTGGTCTAGTTTAACAGGATATATTTCCATTTTCAGTAGAGACCCGGGGAGAAAAGCTCCAGTAATAAACAATTTGATTATAAATTTGAAATACAATACAAAGGATGCAAATCATAGTTGATGCATAGTAAATGAAAGTAGTTCAATAAAAAATACAAGAAGCAGTGAATAAAAAATGGAGATAAAAGATGGTATTTACACGAATATAAAAGTGACAAAAGTACGTGTTAAATTATTTACACAAATAAAAGTGACAAAAGGGTATGATAAAATTATGAAAATAAGAATGTTTTGTGATAATCAACAGGATAGATTTCACCAGTATGTTCTATTGTGTTCACCAGTTCCTGTTCTGCTTCAAAAAGTATGCATTAGAGTTTGGAATATATAGTAGGAGGCGGAAATAATATTAGCAAAACCAGAAGGTTAGTCAGGGTTACTGCAGGGTTACAAATGTGATCTATGGCAACGAACGTTATTTATAGACCAAAGGCATGGCCATGGGGGCCTCATTTGCTCCTATATACGCAGACCTTTTTACGGCCTACATTGAAGACCAAATCATTTATGACAAAACTCATAACATCTACATTGATGAAATTGATATATGGAGGAGATATTTGGATGATTGCTGGATGGTATGGAAATCTGACATTGTATATCTTAAGGAGTTTGTGACTTATTTGAATGAAAATAAATGGGGTACTGAATTCACGATAACTTATGACACTAATCAGATTACCTTTCTAGATGCCTTAGTAACAAGAAATGCAGATCATACATTAACAGAAATCTATCGTAAATATCCCCAATACAACTACCTACTCCATGCCTCCAGCTTTCACTCCCCCATACTTGCAGAAACATTCCAAAATCATAGTTTCTTCGCCTGAAGAGGATTTGTTCAGAAAAAGCACATTTACCACCTACGAGTCAGATTTATTCACAAGGTTCCTTAACCGGGGATATAAAAAAGGTGATATCGTTCAAGGAAGACGGTATGCTACTAACACAAACAGGGAGAATCTACTACAATACAAGGAGCATAAACAGAAATCTAACTCACAAATTCGATTGGTTACTACATATGGGAGAAATACAGACACTCTTATCAACTGTGTGCGGAGACACTGGAATATATTGCTAGCAGATAAACTTAGGGAAATATTGGATGACAGATGTCACTTTTCATACAGATGGGGTCGGAACATGGGTTCCTTTTTCAACCACTATAAACATATCAACAAGAATGTGAATTCATCTAAATAAATAACCTTACAAGGGGGCCCTCTACTGGGCTGTTTCCCATGTGGCCACTGTACACATTGCAATAATATGAGTAAAACAAAGGAATTTACTAGTAGGAACACTGGTGAAGTTTTTTCTATTAGATTCTTTGCAAATTGTCAATCAGACTGGGTGATTTATTTGGCATCATGCAATTGTTCAGCATTTTATGTAGGACAAACTTCACACTGTGTCAAATTTAGGATCTCGGAACATCTTAGTGATATTAGGACTTGTAAACCTACGAATGCACTGTACAAACATTCAACTAAACACCCAAATGCCAAGTTTAGATTTACTGTGATTGATATTATACAACGGAATACAGTCAATAAATCTGGCTGGCATGCAATATTAAACAAAATGGAAAAGAAATTAGGTGCACTTTTTTCCCCTTGGTTGAATGAATACATATAAAAATAAAAATGAATGTTTAAATGTATGCAATTCTGCTTTTGGACTGCAGGTGGCACTGGACCACTCTATGTATCTATAAGTGAAATTTTGAAACCGGTATGTTTTTTTCCTCCTTCCTTTAATAAACGGATTTTGGTCCACTGTTTGCTGGCTCTACCATGTTTTTGTAATTCCTTGATGCCTTTGAGCCGTGCAGTAGCCGTACATGCAGAGGTCTGACTGCACTTAGCTGTCAGGGATAGAAGCCAGCATGGAGGAGGCTTGAGACACAAAGTCCAGAGCATATTTAGTCATGTGCGTCTGATAATTAATGGCTCTGAAAGCCAATGTGGAGGAGGTGTATATCTTCTTACCAACCCTATCCACAGATGTGCTGTCTTTATCAGTGGGTAAGAGTGAGGTGAAGGGATGCAGTCTGGAATGGTTATCAGGGAAGGTGGCAATCACTGCTGGGTCTGCAAAGGGTGGTTTGACTACAAAGTTTTGTTCATCAGGCACCTTGTAGAAGTGGTCTGGGTGCTTGGGACAGGTGGCTATGAGTCTGGGGTCTTAGAAGCAGAATTAAAGGCATCCAAGTAAGCATGCAGAGCCAAAGGAACAGCAGAAGGGGAGGGGGATTCTACTTGAAGGAGCTCAAAGTACATCTTTTGGGTGTCAGTCATTTATGAGGTATCCCATTTGAAATAGTCTTTCATCTTGGTGATGGTCTCACCAAATTTAATATCCTCAGGGGGAGAATCCCCTTCAATAGATTCCTCATCAGGAGATGCAATTTGGGAGATATATGATATACAGCACACTGAGGAAGAAAAGGAAGAATCATGCTCTTTCTCCCTAACCTGAGAAGTCATGGGGGGGGACATGAGTAGTGGGGACTGAGGCTTAATGCCTAAGGGCCATAAAGGCCTGCATGAGGGAAGAAGTGAAGGACTGACAATCTGGTAGGCCTTCTGCAGTGGAGGAGGTATGCTTGATTTTCTGTTTCTTTTTAACCAGGGTGGAAGTTGAAACCGGCCTGGAATCAGTTTTAATAGCAACCATTTCAGAAGTCTGGATCTTGGTCCAAGGTACCACAGATTCTGGTTCCCCCTCGACATCGACGGTAATTGGTTTCTGGGTAGGCTGTGAGGATGTGCCGGTCATCGGCTGAGCAACGGCTTCCCCAAAGGTCATTGTTGAAGTCGACGGATCCGCCAGGCACCCCTCAGCTCCTAAATCGGTAGTTGGGAGGGGCGTCCAGTAGTAAAGCGGCAGGCGAAGAAGGCCTAAGAAGCTTGGGCTTTTTACGCGGAGGTTCCGACGTGGCCACCGAGGCAGGATCTTAAGGGCTAACCGATTAAGGTGCTGATTTTCTAGGTAGAGGTTTAATGCAGCCAGACGGATGTGTAGGGTCTTCGGCATGGAGCAGGCAGAATGGTTGTGCTCCCACCTAAGCAAAAAACACACCTATCATGGGTGTCTTTATGGGGTATCTGCCGCCCGCACTGGCATTTACCTTTTTACCTGACATCAGCTAAAAATTGCTACAGCAACCAAGCCTAAGCAATAACAATTGGATATGTATAAAAGCAAACCCAACGGGTTACTTAGTGGGGTGGCTTTAGCAGGGTAGTTTCTACAGTAGTTGGGAAAGTTGGGAAGTAATGCGACATCTGAGCAGGAACGATCACACGATGGTTGTCTGCGGCTGAAAAGTTCTGAGGATTGTGCGTGCAGACATCACATTTAAGGCCCCTGGTTATTGGCCTTAAGTCTGACGTCCCATGCATGCTGCAATAGCCAAGCTGAGCTTTTGTATAGGAGCAGACATACGAGTCGGCTGAGGGCAGGAAATCCCACAACTAGAATACTGCAACATAGGAATAGAAAGACATAGTACATGGTAACTGCCCTTGGCTGATACCATTAAGAGGGAAAACCATGGTCATCTGGGACAACAGTAGGTCAACTACAATGATCTTTAAAACTGCATTGTGAATCAGTGGAAAGGGTGGAAATGCATACAGGAACATTCCCACCCAAGGAAATTAAAATGTGTCTGTTCTTCAAGCACGGCTGCAAGGATGTCTGGAACAATTTCTCCAGCTGTTTGTTTTGAAAGGAAGTGATGGGATGTATGATGCCTGAAGAGTCAAGAGAATGCTGTAAAGCCAGTTCCGGGGCCATCAGTGCTATCCGGCACAGATGGTATAACCTTGTACCCCCCCCCATGTTAGCTGAGGTATCACATCACCGTGTTGTCCGTAATCACAAAAGGCTTTCAAAGTGTGGATCACCTCCACCATTTCTATGATACTGATGTGCTTCCATGCATCCTTGGGCCAGCACTTGTGGTGCCATAGACACAGCTCCCAAAGCAAAATCAGGCAAATCTGTCTGGACAGACTGCTTACTAGGGGAAACTAGGGAATCCGGATCATTTCAGATACACCTTCCTTTAGTTTACCCCAGTGTTTTTGGATCTGATCAGCTAGTGAACCAAACACGGTCAGAATTAAGTGAAGCATCCATAATTTCATTTTTTACCTCAACAGAAATGTTTTGGCTGTGCAACCAAGCATACTTCCTTACTGATGTCACTGCATTTCTAAACACAGTACTGGCATTGTCCAAGATGCTCTTTAAAGCAAGTTTAAACACTTGATAAAAACTGGAAACAATCTCTCTCACACAGTCTTTCTGCTCAGCAGGTTAACATGCAGTGAATGCTTATAAGTTATACATATATATATATATATATATATACATACATACATACATATACATACATACACACACACCTTACCACAAACTACCACACAAAACACTGGTAGATGAACTCTTTGAAAGCTACCATGCTGGACTGTGCCAGCTTCTTTCCCTGAAATTCTCGCCACTTGCCAAATTTATCTTGAGTGAATGGGTTTGCTGAAGATTGTCGTTTTACTATTAAGGTCACTGGAGGCACAGAAGCAGGATCCACCAATAAGAAGGCTTGAAGGCCAGCCATAGCAGAGCACACCCTGAATTTCTTAAACACTTTTTAGGTAGAGGTTCTTTCAGAAGAGAATTGCAGGCTTTCTTAAAATCATCATCCAGTGCTGAGATCAAAAGAGGGAAGGCTGCCTCATCCATGGTGTCATCCTCCAAAAGATCATATAAAGTACAGTTTTGTACCTACCATAAATGTAGATGTCCGATAGGAATGCATCTGCAGTCCTTACAAATGGGTTGTCCTGTCGTCAGGCAGCCCTTGATCGGCCGGATTCCAAAGTCTGGGTCTGGCCGGCTGGTGTCGCACTTCACCCGACGTCATAGCTGCAGATATTCGGGTATAAAGGCATCAGCCGACGCCATTTTCCTCAGTGTTTCTTGCCCCAGATGCCAGGTGCCCTCTTGGAAGGCTAAATTTGGATAAATGCCAATGATTCCAAATAGTAGAGAGCAACCACAAAAAATAAGCATGTATGTACATATATACAAACAAATACACCATAATAGATCCCCCAGCTAGCTATAAGATGGCCAAATACCCTAGGAGTACCACAGAGGAAGGTGGGTAATTCTGACTGCAGATGCATTCCTATCGGACATCTACATTTATGGTAGGTACAAAACTGTACTATGTCCTTCAAGGATGCATCTGCAGTCCTTACAAATGGGTAGAATACCATAGCTAAGCTAAGGGAGGAGGAAAAAAGAGATTATGGTGTAGTTAGGATCCCTTGCAACACAGCAGTGGCAAAACCTGCTCGGGATCTGGAGTATAAATGTAAATTATAATGCTTGGCAAATGTATGCACGGAGGTCCAAGTAGCAGCCTCTATAATGTCCTTGGTGGCCACTCCTCGTAAGAAAGCTGTGGTAGTGGCTGTAGCCCTTGTAGAGTGAGGCCGGATGTTCTCTGGAGTTTTCTTTCCATGGTAGGAGTAACAAAATCTAATGCAATTTCCTATCCACTTGGAGATTGTTTGTTTTGAAATTGCTTTTCCTTCCCTTCCTGTTGCATATGCTACCAGAAGCTGGTCAGTTTTCCTATTGCTCTTGGTTCTGTCCAGGTAGTAGCGCAACTGTCTATGCACATCCAAGGTATGTAGTAGTCTTTCTCCCCTGTTCTGTGGGTTGGGGTAGAAGGTAGGTAGGTGGATAGCCTGATTTAAAGATACTCTGGATACCACCTTAGGCATGAATGTAGGATTAGTTCTCATGGACACTCTATCTTGATGGAAGATCAGGAAGGGTTGTACTGCCATTAATGCCTGTAGTTCAGATACCCTTCTTGCTGAAGTGATTGCCAGCAGGAAAGCAGTCTTCCATGATAAGAGTTGTAATTCTGCTGTTGCTGCTGGTTCGAAAGGGGGAAGTGTCAATTTCTCTAGCACAAAGTTCAAGTCCCATGTTGGCAATGGTGGTTTCCTTGGAGGTTTTACATTTTTAATTCCTCTTAGAAACTGCCTGAGCAGAGGGTGTGAGAATACTGGAGGATCCAAGGTGTATTCTGCTGAGATAGCTGATGCATGTATCTTGATGGAAGAATAGGACAGGCCTGTGTGGAAGAGCTCTGCCAAGTATTCCAAGATGCTGGCTATGTTTACCAGTGACACATCTTCTCCCCTTGCAGTACTCCAAATGAGAAATCTTTTCCATTTTGCTGCATAATTTTTTCTTGTTGAGGGTCTGCGAGCCTCAAGCATAATGTCTTTAACCCTTTGGGATAAATTTGGGTTAATTGATCTTATGTGATGTTCCAGGCAGTCAGCTGCAGAGTTTCCAGGTTTGGATGCAGGATGTTGTAGTTATTCTGTGTTAACAGTAATGGAACCAGGGGTAGTGTCCATATTAGTTCCCGAGATAGGCTCCTTAGTAATGGGTACCAATGTTGCCTTGGCCAGTCTGGAGCTATCAGAATGATCCTTGGCCGGTCCTCTTTGATCTTCAATAGCACCTTGTGCATCAAAGGAAGTGGTGGGAATACATATGCTGACAGGTTTTCCCAACTGAAAGATAGGGAGTCCACCTTCCATGCAAGCGGGTGGTACATCCTCGTGCAGAATTTCTTTAGCTGGTGATTGTGTGGAGATGCAAATAAGTCTATTTCTGGGAGTCCCCATCTTCTTGTGATGGCCTTGAAGATGTCCGGATGCAGCATCCATTCGTGGGCATCCGTGGTAGTTCTGCTTAATATATCTGCTAGAATGTTTTCTTTTCCTGGTACGAAAATAGCTCGTAACTGAATGTTGTAGCTCAGAGCCACATTCCATAGGTCCAGTGCCAACCGGCATAGAGGGCATGAGTGTGTGCCTCCCTGTTTGTTGATGTACCACATCACTGTGGTGTTGTCTGTCCTTATCATCAGATGACCTTCTAGGAGAAATGGTCTGAATGACTGGATTGCCAATTTTACTGCCAGCATTTCCTTTAGATTTATGTGCAGGTGCAGCTGGTCTTGTGTCCATAAGCCTTGTATGCACTTGTCCAGCATGTGGGCCCCCCAACCGAGGTCTGAGGCGTCCGTCGTGATGGTTTGGCTTGGTTGAATGCTGTAGAAGGGCAATCCTGTGTTTGATTGGCAGGCCTGAGCCCACCATAGGAACTCTTGCTTCAGGCAGGGGATTATAGGAATCTTGGTTTCTAGGTTGTGTTTGTGTTGAGACCATAAATTTTTTAGGTACCACTGTAGCTTTCTCATATGCAGTCTGGCATGAGGAACCAGTATTATGCAGGATGCCATGAAGCCCAGGGCTTGCAGTACTTTTCTTGCTGTCAGATGGTTCTGCTTTGTTAATGCCAAGAAGTAGAGAGGTAATTGCTTTTGCTTTTCTACAGTTAGGAATGCCATTTGTTTTGATGTGTCCAGCTCTGCACCCAAAAAGGTTATTCTTTGGGATGGTATTAGCCTTGACTTTTTTATATTGACTGTATATCCCAGGGCTTGTAGCAGGTAAATGACTCTTTGTAAGTCTTCTGTTAGTTTGTTCATGTTGTCCGCTTGTATCAGGCAGTCGTCCAGGTAGGGGTAAATTTGGATTCCCTGAAGCCTGCAATGAGCAATTACTGATGCCAGGCATTTCGTGAACACTCTGGGCACAGTAGATAAGCCAAAGGGCAATGCTGAGAATTGATAATGCTCTGATCCTGCAAGAAATCTGAGGTATCTTCTGCAATTTTGTCGTATGGGAACGTGCAGGTATGCCTCCTTGAGATCTAGAGTTACGAGCCAAGACTCCTTGCCCAGCATGGGAAGAAGCTGCTGTAGAGTCAGCATTTTGAATTTTGGGACAATGAGAAATGTGTTTAAAGCGGACAGGTCGAGAATAGGCCTCCATTTGCTCTCTTTTCTTGGTACCAGGAAAAGTCTGGAGTAAAATCCCTTTCCTTGTTCCATAGATGGTACCTTTTCCACAGCTCTCATCCTTAACAATTGAGATATTTGTTTTAGAGCTTCTACCTTTTGATTTGGTGGTAGGTTTGGCATTCCTCTCTTTCCTGGTAGAGTATGGAAATGAAACCTGTAACCTTGGTTTATAGTTTGCAAGATCCACTTGTCCCTTGTGATGTAATGCCAGTTTTTTGAAAATAAAGCTAGCTTCGCGGCTAAGGGTGCTTCTATTTGTTCCTGGTAGGCGGTGCCAGAGTCAAGTCACTGTGATTGTCCTGATGCAGTGGTGGTGGCTCCTGTGCCGCGCTGGTTGTTACCCTGCCACTGGCGTCCCCTGTAGGCACCTCTGGATTGGTTTCTGCCTCTTGGTCGTCTATCTCTGCCTCTCTGGGCTTTAGAGGAGTCTGGAAAGGACCAGTTTTGGAGGGCCAGTTCCTGCTAAACCTTGGAGGTTGGACCTGTAAGAAATCTTTCACTGTTTGTACAGATTTTGCTTTCTCCTCCATCTTCTTTAGTACCTGTTGTGCAGGTGGACCAAATAAATTAGCCTTGTCCATAGGAGCATCTAATAGCTTTGCTTTGACATGGTCCAGTAAGGTCTGCTCTTTCAACCATGCATGCCTTCTGATAACTGTGCCAGTCATGGCTGATCTAAAGGGAGCCTCCAGTGCATCATAGCCACATTTTAAAGAATGGTTACTAACTTGCTGAATGTTATGTACCATTTCCTGAACATACTTCTTATCAAAAGGTTCATCAGAGGACAGTTTTTTAGTTAACTGGTCTAGCATAAATTCTTGATATTGTATCATATGAAATTGACAGTTCAAGGCTCTAGCTGACAGAGTAGCAGAAGTGTAAACTTTTTTACCCCATCTCTCTAAGGACCTGGATTCCCTTACAGAGGGGAGGGGGTTTTTTGCAGAGGTAGATGCTACAGCCTTAGGACCCTGGGAGATAGTCTCGGGATCTGCTAAAGGAGCCTTGTATAAATGGTGATAGGTTCTACAGGGTCCCGGACACACATCGGGCTTAACAGGGGCCGGAGGTAAAGAATCAGGAGCAGTGCAAGCATCATTAAATGCATCATCTACAACAGAGAGAACTGGAGGTATAGCTAAAGGCCTATGTTGAGGTAAATGCAAAAAGGTTCTAAGCCTTTTCCTGGAGTCTGAAAAATCTTGGCCCTGCCACTGGAATTGTTCCCTCATGGCATGTAAGGTTTCCCCAAAGGAAAATTCCTCAGGTGGAGAGGCAGAAGGGATGGACTCTTCAGCATCAGAGTCTTCGTAAGGGGAATAAGGAGTCTCTGGAGGGTCTGTATTTTCTGGATCATCAGAGGAATCATCTGAAGACACTGGCTCAGGGGGCTCTGCTCTAGGCCTCTTCTCTGGAGGTGGATGAGAGGCCCTGTCTGGATGAGGTTGGGATCCCCGGATTAAAGAAATAAGATCCTCTGCCAAAGAAAGCATTTGAGAACTGGAAGTGGGCCTGTGAGAGGGGGTCTTAACAGGCACAGTCTTTGTAGCTTTAGCTGCTTTAGCCCTAGCAAAGGCCTTAATGGACATGGCTGCGGGAGGCCTAGCAGCTCCACATGCAGGAGTTGAAGTATCCAGGGGAATAGTGTCAGATAAATCCTGAGAAATCACAACAGCAGGTTGGATTTCAGAAACCGACTCCACGAGGTTAGAAGAAACCTCCGTAGAAGGTCTGTTTTCGGCTGAAGGAAGAACCGCTTGCTCGGTTTCAGCCGAAACAGAGACACTCGCGGTTGGCTTAACCGTGGTTTCGGCCGAAACCGCGGACCGCGAGTGTCGGTCCTTTCCTTTGCGTTTTTTGGAGATTTGTGAAGTCGGAGGATCCGACGGCATAATATAAGCGAAATCAGAGCCGAAAAACTGCTCAGCAAATTCCGACCGACGTCTAAGCGTCCGCCAGTTAAAAGAAGCACACGCTAGACAAGCTGCTACGTCGTGGTCTGAGCCTAAGCAAGGTAAGCAGTAAGAGTGGAATTCTTTATGAGGTATTTGTTTCCCACAAGTTAAACAGTTATTCACTTTTTCTGACATCGGCTGAGGCAAGAAAGAGTCCCCAACGGGGTACTTAGCTTTTTAGTAGTCTTCAGAGTAGTATTCGGTAGTAGTAATCTCTGGTTCTGACCGACCGGCACTTACGAACAGCTTCTGCTTCGGGCGCCACGCGGCAAGAAAGACTGAAGAAAATGGCGTCGGCTGATGCCTTTATACCCGAATAACTGCAGCTATGACGTCGGGTGAAGTGCGACACCAGCCGAAGCCAGACCCAGACTTTTGAATCCGGCCGACCGAAGGGCTGCCTGACGACAGGACAACCCATTTGTAAGGACTGCAGATGCATCCTTGAAGGACATCCTGCTGATCTCAAGGGCAGCAGATGACTGTTCCCAAATGAATACACCTCTAAATCTAGTCAGCATTTAGGAAAAAGAAAACATCTGTTTGGGTTTATGAACCTGTTTGTCCTCAGAGAAAAATGAACAGTCAGACTCTGACAATTCTGAAACCTCAGATTTCAAATCCTCTTTAAAATCAGGATCCTGGGGTGGATTAAGAGCAAAATTCATGCTGGTGTTGCTCATAACCCGGGTTTGCACCCTGTAATCAACAGCTTAAAAAAAAAATCAGTCCAGCAGCTCAGGTGAAAACACAATCAGATGCTGTTGACTTGTAACGTGGTGGGTCTTTTTTTGCTTGCACTTCTTTAGTGAGAGGATTTTCATGGGGAGATGTATGAATAATGGCAACAGATTATGTACCCTTGACCTCCCCTGCACCTAAATAGTTTAGTTCTCCCATACCTGAACCAAGCAATGGTACAGCACTGGAGGATGTTTCTGACCCTCTTATCATGCACAGTTGTGGCACTGCCACCACACCAGGGGAATTGGAGGCTAAAGAAGGTAAGTGATCCAGTAGCCATAGGTTGAGGCAAGCAGCTAGATTTGCTTTAATGTTTTATAGCTGCACAAGGGATGGGGGCGGAGCACTGTATCTGAGTCCATGAAGTCAGGGATCAGAAGACTAGCCACAACAATACCAACTAATAGCTGTAGAAGAAATTCCACTATTTCTCTCTAAATAGCTATATGACGTCTATTTCTACAGGGCATACTATTAACAGTGCACTCAATAAAATAACAGTAGTTTCAGTAATGCAGCCGCAATCACAAAATATATGTACAATATTCCCTAATTTGTAAAACAAAACAAAAAGTCTAATTTCAGTCCAAACAAATGGATGCAGCTTAAAACACTATTAGATAAGAATTAAATCATAAACGGATGAAAAATTCCTGTCTGAAATGTTTTAATCAACAGCAGCGGCCTTACTGTGCTAGTCAAAGCAAAAACAGAAGCATACACAAAATGTCTAATGAGAAAAAAAAAAAACAGCCAAAGCAGCAGAATACACTACTTTAGCACTGATAGAAAAAGCAGAGGGAGGAAATAAAAAAACCCCAAAGGTTTTCTTTTCGGAGCTAAGCAGCTGAAGAGAATGACAGTAAGGAACAGTCATCTAAGAGATCCTTCTCTTGCTAAGACATTAGAAAACTGAAAGGATACTGTCTCTGTAGGTTTGTAAGACAGTCCCAGGACTGCCAGGTGACTGACCTATCACACCCAAAGACAGGCAGTGGGAGGGATTTATGTATCGCTGCTTACCATATTCACAAAGAATGACCACTGGTTTTCTTGGAGGTCTCTTATGCAAAACCGCTTTAAAACACTGCTGACATCAGACTGCATCCATGGGCAGATATGCTGAGATGGCTGACAAGTGAACCTTGATAGAGGAATAAAGCAGTTTGCTTATTTTTTTTTCTTTTTGTAGCTGGAAGAAGGACCAACTGTGGAACTGGTAGTCTGTTCCATGGTCAAAATGAAAATGATGCCTCTTTCCTAGGGAAGACAAACAGCAAATGGCGGTAAACACTACCAGTCTACAAATGTTAATTTAATTTTGACAGAAAAAGCACTTGAAAACAGTATGCCATCCCCACAAAAGTAAAATAAACACAATTTTTCCACAGAAAAAAAAAAAGTTTTCACTTACTTTACAACACTTTTCAACGGACAGGAAAAATTAGCACTCAGTTTAAAAGTGCATTACAGTCTTGTGACAGTCTATTAAAACAACACTCCCCAGCTATAAAATAACTTTCCTAAAGAGGAAAGTGATAAAACAAACAGCAACACAAATAAGAAAAGTGAAGGTCTTCACCTCAAATAGAACTTATCTGCCCAGTAAAGGAACAGTACAAGCTGACCGTTGATCCTCGAAAGCCTCAAAGAAGGAACTTCCGTGGCAGTAAAGCTCTGAAGGGCTTCACACCCAACTTGTCTTTTAGTCAGCCAAATTCAAGCTGCTTCACAATCTTGGTGTGTGGAAGGTGCTCTGAAGCTTCTGAAGCTAGCCAGCTTTTCTATCCTTGGCAAGATATTACCCAAACAGCTAAGGCTACTGCTGCAGTGATCAATATGATGAAGATTCCCCTCTCTTTTCTCAAATTTCTTCCTGCTAAATCTGGTGCAGGCTACAAAAGAACATATTGTTAGAAGGACCCAAGCAAAACACATCTTGAACAGAGGTCTCTGTAAGGGATATTGCTGTCCACACACACAAATTCCTTTTTAGGTGTGGACCTATCCCCAATAGGTCTACCACACTGACTGCAAAACTTCTGCTTACAAAGAAGAAAACTGTTCACAGAAGTACTCCAGTAATAAAAGAAAATAGAAAACGCCCCCAATGAGGCATCTACCAACTCTGGTTGTCAAACCAGATCAATTCCTTGTTGTGAATGTTAAAACAAAACTATGCGGATGACTCTCTGCAAAGTTTCAAAAAAGAGATGAAGATGACATGGGTGGATGCTTACTTAGGATACAGATATGTTGATGTCCATAGAAAAAGAATCCTGCCAGAGGGGGGTACAAAGCAATGAAAAGTACAGTTTTGTACCTACCATAAATGTAGATGTTCAAGTGTTCACATTGCTGCAGTCATCACACTTGGGTTATCTGCCGTCAGGCGGTCCCGCAGTCGGCCCAAGTTCCAAAGTCTTGGTCTGGCGCCGGTTGCTGTCGCTTCTTCCCTGATGTCAGTGCGACAGGGGTATAAAAGAGGCAGCAGACGCCATTTTCTTCAGTTTTTCTTGCCTCAGATGTCAGGTGCCCCCAAATAGCAAGGCAATACATAATCCTAAGTACATTACATAAGTAGAAAACAATAGCTACAGCTGTAAGCAAATACACCATATAGAAATATATCTTAGAGATTGTATAAACAGCTATACATAAAACCCAGGTAAAAAGAGGTGAAGGTGGGAAGGTAACCTGGACTGCAGCAGTGTGAACACTCGAACATCTACATTTATGGTAGGTACAAAACTGTACTATGTTCATCGTGTTACACTGTTGCAGTCATCACACTTGGGTTGAATCCCAAAGCTAAGGCTGGGTGGTTGGTACTAAACAGGGTTTGGAGAAGCTAGTAGGCCCTGCAAAACTGCAGTGGCAAAGCCAGCTCTGGTTTTTGAGTATAGAGGTAAGTGGTAGTGCTTGGTGAAGGTGTGCACTGAACTCCAAGTTGCAGCTTCCAAAATATCCTTGATTGGTACCCCTCTGAGGAAGGCTGCTGATGTTGCTGTAGCCCTGGTGGAATGAGGCCTACTGTTACCAGGTACAGCTTTCCCATGGTGTGTGTAGCAGAAACGGATACAATGTCCTATCCATTTTGAAATGGTCTGTTTTGATATAGGCTTTCCTTGAGATCCTGCAGCATAGGATACAAAGAGCTGATCAGATTTTCTGAAAACCTTTGTTTTATCCAAGTAGAAAGCAATTGCCTGTGAACGTCCAAAGAGTGTAGGAGCCTTTCCCCTTTATTCTGGGGGTTTGGATAAAAGCCCCTCTCTGTGGGTAATGAATGAATGGTTTGGTTTAGAGACACACTGGATACTACCTTTGGCATAAAAGAAGGGTTAGCTCATAAAGAAACTCTGTCTTGATTGAAAATTATGAAAGGCTCCACTGCCATTAGGGCCTGTAGCTCTGAGACTCTTCATGCTGAAGTTATTGCTAGCAGCAGTGCAGTTTTCCATGATAAAAATTGTAAATCTGCTGAAAAAGCTGGCTCAAAGGGCAGTAGTGTAAGTTTTTCCAAAACAAAATTGAGGTCCCAAGTTGGTGTTGGTGCTCTTTGGGGCGGTCTTATGTTCTTAGCCCCTCTGAGGTACTGTCTTAATAATGAATGTGAAAAAATAGGAGGATCCGTGTTGTAATGAGCTGAAATAGCTGAAGCGTGGATCTCTTGTTAACAATAATACTTTTAGAAGGAGATGCAACAGAAGTTGAGGTTGTAGTAAAATGTACATTAACACTCTCGCTGAGTCTAAAACATTCTTGTCAGAAAGTGTATACTGCGAATCAGAATTCTGAATTCATGAATCAATATCACATCTATTCTTTGTCTAATAAGGTATTAAAATACTATGTTCCTGCAAAACAATTTCCTGAGGATTATTCCTAGCATCCTCTGGCAAATTATAAAGACATGAATAACTTACTCTGTATATCCAATCATTAATGCCTTTAACTGCTGGCATTACCCTTTAACTGCTGTTTCAGGGGTCACAGTTGCTTTCATTTTAACTTCTATGCATCACTGGAACTGGCAAGTGCACTCTTCCTCCCTCTTTTAAAACTTTAAAGTTCTTTGTGAGGCTATCATAACAATGCTTTGTCTCACTTGACTATTTCAGTAAGTCAAGCACATTACATTACATAATTTTCCATCTAGAATATCAAATTACAATAGTTTGGACATTAATCTTCCTCCTATTAACAAAGAAGCAGCAGCTAAGCTTTTAGTACCTGTGAGATTCTACATTGTAACAGCAATATGTAACAGTTGGCAACTTTTGAAAATTCACATTTTTCAACAGATTTAACTCTTGGCTTAAAAACTGAGGACCATTATCAGAAATACTTTCTTGAATGCTGTCTCTCAGGTACATTTTGAAGATAGAACTACTACTGCTTTTGAGCGATATATCCTTAGAATATTAAGAATGGTCTGTGTAAATACTATAAAGCAACTTAACTTTGTACTGAAATAAGGCATTGTCTTTCCCTTATGCTACAGAAAATCTGGAATATCATGGAAAAAAATTCTCTCTTCTCAAGTGCAGATGTAGGTAAGAGTAAATTTCTGTACCTATACTAATATTTCAGGTCGGCATAAAACATTTCTCAGTTTTTACTTGCACTTGACTATGCCTAAATTTAATTCATGAGCTTTGCACGCTCCACATCAATTACAGGACAAGCAATAGTGTCTTGCAATAAACAGCAGACCCGGAAAACAACAAAAAGTGCATCTCTGTACACAACAGAAAACACAACTGGATTTCTGAGGGTAGAGCTGACATTTGAGTTGACCAGTCATTCAATCCAGAAGCAGCAACTGCAGTCAACAACATGAGATAATTAACGTTCAAACCTAATCTTTTACCTCTGCTAATTCTTTCATCTTAACGTTGAAGAACTCCAATTCTTTCCGTACAGCTGGAAGCAGGGCAGCTTTGTCATATGATCTGTAATGGCGCCGTTTGTTCTCTAAGAAAAACATTCTTTTTTCTAGTTTTATATCACCTGAAAGACAAAGAAAATCTTTTGTCAGATGTTTATTCAATTTTGTAATGCTCTGACTTAACAAAATAGTGCATTAAAGGTTTTAAAAAGTCAGTCTTGAGCTAATATTTTAGAATAACACTTCTCAGCTGGCTCAAAACATAGTATGCATGCAATAACGAACAAGGCAGCATGCAAAACCATGAATGATGCACTGCCCTAACTAACAAATCTGCAAAGTAAATTGATGTAATCTATCTCATTTTACATGCGACAAAAATGAAACTGATTTCAATTCATGAACTTGCTAAGACTTGGCAAACGTCTCCCTTGGCCTTTCATTCAGTTTACTTTCTTCCAACCCCACATTACACCCACACAAACAAATCAACTGCAATTCTCTGAAAAAATAAATATTCTCTTTTCCCGCCTTTGCTGAACTAGATTAGTCCAGATTTCAGGCTTTGCTGAATTCCAGACTGTGGTATAGTTTCCTGTGTTGCCCATATCTTTACTTGGACAGGAGGAAGCTTCTCTGTTCACCAGTGAGAGTGGGGAGCTTTGAGCAGCCTATCTGTCCCTGGAGGAGTGGTCTCAGCCCTGAAACTAGTAGCTTATTGGCCGTTTTGGGTCAATTCCTATCTCTTTCAGTTTCCCTGCTTTAAAACCCGCATTTGCGCTGTTTTGTGCCAGTATACAACTCAGCACAGCTCCTCGTGGTGTCCTGCAGAGTGATACAGGCAACAGAGAGACCCAAGAGAGACTTTTCCAGATTTAAGTATTTTTTCTTTTTTTTTTTTTTGCTCCGACTGCCTTTTCCCACCTAAAAAGCGAGTTTCTAACTGCTCTGTGCTTTTAAAAGTTTAAATTGCATTGCCTTTCTGCATTTTACAGTTTTTGCACTTGTTTTTTATCATTTTAAGTCGTTTTTGTATTGTATAACTGTTGTAGGCTACACACTAAAGTGCGCTAGCCTGTTTATAGCATTTACAGTGTTTTCTGTGTATTTTTCTGCTGTTCTCTGAAAAAAAATATTCTCTTTTCCCGCCTTTGCTGAACTAGATTAGTCCAGATTTCAGGCTTTGCTGAATTCCAGACTGTGGTATAGTTTCCTGTGTTGCCCATATCCTTACTTGGATAGCAGGAAGCTTCTCTGTTCACCAGTGAGTGGGGAGCTTCGAGCAGCCTATCTGTCCCTGGAGGAGTGGTCTCAGCCCTGAAACTAGTAGCTTATTGGCCGTATTGGTTCAATTCCTCTCTCTTTCTGTTTACCTGCATTTGTGCGATTTTGCGCATAGCGTAGCATTGGGCGAGCGCAGCTTAAACAGGTTTAAAGTATTTCCGGCTCCACAAAGTCTGCTCTTCACTTTTTCCCTTAGAACTGATGTAAATCTCAAAGTAAGCACTCTATTTTCATTTTAAAGCCCTGCACTTGCTCTTATAAGTAATCTTATAAGTAAAGTACAGTTTTGTACCTACCATAAATGTAGATGTTCGAGTGTACACCCTGCTGCAGTCATCACACTTGGGTTATCTTGTCGTCAGGCGGTACCGCAGTCGGCCTGAATTCCAAAGTCTTGGGCCGGCGTCGGTTGCTGTCGCTTCTTAACTGACGTCAGTGCGCCAGAGGTATATATAATGAATCCAGCACCATTTTCTTGAGTTTTTCTTGCCCCAGATGTCAGGTGCCCCCAAAAAGGTGGTCAGTAATTAGTACCAATCTAAGAAATTTAGCACAAACACAACATCCCTCCAGCTATAAGCAAATACATCAGGAAGGTATTGTAAAGATTTAGTCAGTTAGATCAGAGGGGATGGAGGGAGGGTAAAGTACAGATTTGTACCTACCATAAATGTAGATGTCCGATAGATATGCAACTGCAGTCCTTACATATGGGTTGTCCTGCCTCAGGCAGCCCTCGGTCGGCCGGATTCCAAAGTCTGGGTCCGGCGTCGGCTGATGTCGCCTCCTTCCAGACGTCAGAGCGGCTGGGGAATAAAAGCATCAGCCAACGCCATCTTCCTCAGTGTTTCTTGCCCCAGGTGCCCTCCAAGGAAGGCTAAATTTAGAAACTGGATAAAAAATTCCAGACATACACAATAGTAATAAACAGATGCACCATAACAGATATCCCCAGCTAATTATAAAAGGAAGGAAGTGGAACCAATACACAGAGGGGTAGGAGGGAGGGAAAACCTGACTGCAGTTGCATATCTATCGGACATCTACATTTATGGTAGGTACAAAACTGTACTATGTCCTTCAAGAATGAAACTGCAGTCCTTACATATGGGTTGAATACCATAGCCAAGCTGGGGGTGGTAGGCTCTAAGATAAGGATGGTGTAGCTAAAATGCCCTGCAGGACTGCCGAAGCTAAGCCTGCTCGGGATCTGGAATATAAAGGCAGGTTGTAGTGCTTGGAAAATGTATGCACAGAGCTCCATGTAGCAGCTTCTAGAATGTCCTTTGTAGCCACCCCTCTTAGGAAGGCTGTGGAGGTGGCTGTAGCTCTGGTGGAGTGTGGCCTGATATTGGCTGGCACACCCTTTCCATGGAAAGAATAACAGAATCTGATGCAATGTCCAATCCATTTTGAAATAGTTTGCTTGGAAATTGCCTTTCCTTGCACTGCAGGAGCGTATGCTACAAATAGTTGGTCAGACTTTCTGTTGGCCTTTGTTCTGTCCAAGTAGTAGCTTAGTTGTCTGTGTATGTCCAAAGTATGTAGCAGCTTTTCCCCCTTATTTTGAGGATTGGGGAAGAAAGTGGGCAAGTGAATTGCTTGGTTCAGAGACACCCTGGAAATCACTTTTGGCATAAAAGAAGGGTTGGTTCTTAAAGAAACCCTGTCCTGGTGAAAAATGAGAAATGGAGGCACTGCCATGAGGGCCTGTATATCCGAGACTCTTCTTGCTGAGGTAATTGCCAATAGGAAAACTGTTTTCCATGAAAGAAATTGCAATTCTGCAGATGCTGCTGGTTCAAAAGGAGGAAGAGTTAGCTTTTCCAACACGAAGTTGAGGTACCATGCAGGCACTGGTGGCTTTCTGGGAGGTTTGATATTCTTTATCCCTCTTAGAAATTGTCCTAGCAAAGGATGTGAAAACACAGGTGGATCAGTGTTGTATGTTGCTGAAATTGCTGAAGCATGTATTTTTATGGAAGAATATGAAAGTCCATTATGCAGCATTTCTGCCAAGTATTCCAGTATGTGTGGTATGCTCATTACTGATGCATCCTGTCCCTTGTTGGTATTCCAGATGTTGAATCTCTTCCATTTGGCTGAGTAAGCCTTTCTGGTGGAAGGTCTGCGTGCTTCCAATAATATCTGTTGAACTTCCTTGGAAAGAGAGGTATGGGTAGAAGTCATGGGACCCTCCAGGCTTGTCAGCTGTAAAGTTTGCAGGTTGGGATGAACAGTCCTGTAATTGTGCTGAGTCAAGAGTAGAGGCCATTGAGGCAGGGGCCACGGTTTGGTGCAAGTTATGCTCCTTAGTAATGGATACCAGTGTTGTCTTGGCCAATCTGGAGCTATTAAGATGCCTTTTGGTTGCTCTGCTTTGATTTTCAGTAACACCTTGGTCATTAATGGTAGAGGTGGGAATGCATAGATTGTTAGCAAGTTCCAGCTGAATGAGAGAGCATCTATTCTCCAGGCTTGTGGATGGTGTGTCCTCGAGCAGAACTTTTTCAGATGATGATTGAGGTGGGAGGCAAAGAGGTCTATGTCCGGCCTCCCCCATGCATGAGTTATTTGAGCAAAAATGTCTAGATGTAGCATCCATTCGTGCGGGTCCATGATGTTTCTGCTTAGACTGTCCACCAGAACACTGTCCCTGCCCGTAACACACTGGGATTGCAGCTGTATGTCCAGTTTCAGTGATTTTTCCCAAAGAGCTATTGTTAGTCTGCAAAGGGGGTAAGAATGAGTACCTCCCTGCTTGTTTATGTACCACATAACAGTGGTGTTGTCTGTCTTTATTAGTAGATGACCTTGTTGAAGATATATTCCGAAGGCCTCGATTGCATGAATTACTAACATCTCTTTTTGATTGATATGTAGATGTATTTCCTGGGGGGTCCATTGCCCCTGAATGCATCTGCCCTCCATGTGCGCCCCCCATCCATGCTCTGAGGCGTCTGTTGTAATGGTTTGGCCTGTTGGAGGTTTGCTGAAAGGCATACCTTTGTTTGACTGGCTTGCTTGAGCCCACCACAAAAATTCCCTTTGTAGACATGGGATGAGTGGGATAATTGTTTCCAAGTTGTGGCCGTGTTGAGACCATAAACTTTTTAGGTACCATTGTAGTTTTCTCATGTGAAGTCTTGCCAGTGGAATCAGTAGAAGGCAAGATGCCATAAAACCCAGAGCCTGCAGGATTTTCCTTGCAGTCATCTGGGTGAGCCTTTCTAGGCTTTTGAAGTACTGTGGTAATTGTTCTTGCTTCTTGTCTGTGAGGTAAGCTATTTGCGATTGCGTGTCTAGTTTGGCTCCTAGAAAAATTATTTGTTGGGATGGCAGTAGTCTTGACTTTTGTAAGGTGACTGTGTATCCCAAAGCCTGTAGTAAGTAAATGACATAATTTAAGTTTTTTGTCAAGGCTTGCTTGCTGTCCGTTTGTATAAGGCAGTCGTCCAGGTAAGGGTATATTTGTATCCCCTGGAGTCTGCAGTGTGCAATTACTGATGACAGGCATTTCGTGAATACTCTGGGCGCAGTAGATAAGCCAAAAGGCAATGCTGAGAATTGATAATGCTCTGACCCTGCAAGAAATCTGAGGTATCTTCTGCAACTGTGTCTGATTGGGACATGCAGGTATGCCTCCTTGAGGTCCAGAGTAACCAGCCAAGACCCCTTGCCCAGCATGGGAAGGAGTTGCTGCAGTGTCAGCATTTTGAATTTTGGTACAATGAGAAAGGTGTTTAGAGCGGACAAGTCCAGTATAGGCCTCCATTGATTTTCTTTTCTTGGAACAAGAAACAGTCTTGAATAAAATCCTTGGCCTTGCTCCTGAGGAGGAACCCTTTCTATTGCTTTTATTTTTATCAGCTTTGTAACTTGTTCGAAAACCTCTGTCCTTTGATTTTGTGGCAGGTTTGGCATGCCTTGCTTTGTTGGCAAAGTATGGAAGTGGAACCTGTAGCCTTGGTCTATTATGTCCAGAATCCATTTGTCCTTTGTTAAAATGTGCCAGTTTTTTGAAAATAAGGATAATTTTCCGCCTAAAGGTGCTTCTCTTTGAGCCTTGGTAGGTGGTGCCAAAGTCAAGTCATTGTGATTGTCCATGTGGAGCAGGGGATGTCCCTGCGCCACCTCTCTGATTAGTCGGTTGCCATTGGCGGCCTCTGTAGGAGCCTGTGTATTGCCCTCTTTTTCGGGCACGCCTGTTCTTTCCTCTTTGAAATTTGTCAGTGTCCGGAAAGGACCAATTCTTAGAAGGCCAGTTCCTGCTGAACCTTGGTATTTGAACCTGGAGGAAATCCTTGACTGTTTGCACTGATTTAGCCTTTTCCTCAGTTGATTTCAACACATCCTGAGCATTAGCACCAAATAGCTTGTGTTTTTCCAGAGGTGCATCTAGAAGCTTTACTTTAACATGATCTGGCAATGCCTGTTCTTTCAACCATGCATGTCTACGTATGACTGCCCCTGTCATAGCTGCCCTACATGAAGCTTCCAATGCATCATAACCACACTGAAGAAAATGATTGCTAACCTGCTGAGTGTTATGGACCAAATCCTGCAAGGCCTTTCTGTCTAAAGGCTCAGGAGAGGCTATTTTTTTCTGAAAATCATCCATCAAGAAATCCTGATACTGAAACATATGAAAAAGGCAATTAAGGGCTCTCATGGCAAGAGTGGTTGAGGTATAAATTTTTTTGCCCCACCTCTCCAGTGACCTAGCTTCCCTGTCTGAGGGCAAAGGATTTTTGGCCTTGGATGTGGCCATCCCTTTGGGCCCCTGAGAAATTGTTTCTAGATCCATGGAATGGGCCTTAAAGAAATGCTTTTGAGTTTCAGGAACCCTGTAGTATCTGTCTGGCTTGACAGGAGCAGGGGGGAGAGAGTCAGGTGAAGTACTCGAATCTGCGTACACATCATCCAGTACATCTAAGACAGGGGGGATAGCTAAAGGCCTGTGTTGGGGAAGCTTAAGGAAGTTACGAAGCCGCTTCCTGGAGTCAGAGAATTCCTGGCCTTGCCACTGAAAATGCTCTCTCATGGAATGGAGAATTTTCCCAAAAGAAATATCCTCAGGAGGAGAAGCAGAAGGAATAGAATCCTCCGCATCAGAATCCTCATAGATCTGGAAGGATTCTTCATGGGTATCGGAGTGATCAGAGTCAGCAGTAGCTTCATCAGAAGAAAGGGTGTCTGGGTGCTCAACCCTGGGCCTTTTGTCAGAAGGAGGCCGAGAACGTCTCTCAGGATGGGCCTGGGAGCCTCGGATTAAGGAAATCAAATCTGCAGCTAAGGTCATGATTTGCTTATCAGTAGTGGGCTGAGGCAAAACTTTAGGGGGGTGAGACTTAGCATGGCTGGCAGCCTTAGCACGTGTATAGGCCTTGATAGACATAGACATAGGAGGCCTAGCTGCCCCACGTGCTGGAGTCACCTTGTCCACCGGTATAGTCTCAGGTAAATCTTGGGCTTCAGATTCTGGAGGAAAGTCCACAACCGGCACTGGTGCAGGCTCCGGGGCTGGAGTGATTGGTAAAGCGGTGTCGTCGGTCCGAATCGGAACAACCACCTCAGAAGAGACCGTTGAACTCGCGGTAGTTTTTGGTGTGGTGTCGGTGGAAGTCACGGGCCGAGGATGTCGGTCCCAGTCTTTCCGTTTTTTGGAAATATGTGGTGTCGGTTGTTCCGACGGCATGATATAACAGTATTTATCGCCAAAAAAGTCTTCGGCAAACTCTGCACGGTGCCTGAGAGTGCGGTTATTGAAGCAAGCACAGGCAGCACAGGCCGAGACGTCATGGTCTGGGCCAAGGCAGGGAAGGCAGTAAGAATGGAAGTCCTTATGAGGTATTTGTTTACCACAAGACAAACAATTAACTTTTTCAATTTTGTCTGACATCGGCTGAGGCAAGAAAAGGTTCCCCAACGGGGTACTTAGCTTTTTGATGACTTCAGATAAGTAAAACAGAGGAGCTGACCGACCGGCACTTGCGAACTGCTTCTGCTTCGGGCACCGCGCGGCAAGAAAGACTGAGGAAGATGGTGTCGGCTGATGCTTTTATACCCCAGCCGCTCTGATGTCGGGGAGGAGGCAACATCAGCCGTCGCCGGACCCAGACTTTGGAATCCGGCCGACCGAGGGCTGCCTGAGGCAGGACAACCCATATGTAAGGACTGCAGTTGCATTCTTGAAGGACATCCTGGACTGCAGCAGGGTGTACACTGGAACATCTACATTTATGGTAGGTACAAAACTGTACTATGTTCATCGTGTTACCCTGCTGCAGTCATCACATTTGGGTAGAATCCCAAAGCTAAGGATGGGAGGAGGAGTCAAAGAGGGTTAGAGGAGGCTAGAAGGCCCTGCAGAACTGCAGTGGCGAAGCCAGCTCTAGTCTTAGAGTAAAGTGGTAAGTGGTAGTGTTTGGTGAAGGTGTGTACTGAACTCCAAGTTGCAGCTTCCAAAATCTCCTTGGTTGGGACCCCCCTGAGGAAGGCTGTAGATGTAGCTGTTGCCCTGGTAGAGTGGGGCCTTATGGTAGCAGGAACTGGTTTTCCATGATGGGTATAGCAAAAACGAATGCAATGTCCTATCCATTTGGAAATGGTCTGTTTTGATATAGCCTTTCCCTTAAGACTGTAGCATAGGATACAAAGAGCTGGTCAGATTTTCTGAAAACCTTAGTTTTATCCAAGTAGTAACGAAGTTGCCTGTGAATGTCCAAGGAATGCAGGAGTCTTTCTCCTTTGTTCTGTGGATTTGGAAAGAAGGTGGGTAAGTGGATGGTTTGATTTAAAGCCACACTGGATACCACCTTAGGCATGAAGGAAGGATTAGTTCGTAGAGAATCTCTGTCTTGATGGAAAATGAGGAAAGGTTCCACTGCCATTAGTGCCTGCAGCTGTGAGACTCTTCTGGCTGATGTTATTGCTAGCAGCAGGGCAGTCTTCCATGATATAAACTTTAGATCAGCAGAGAAAGCTGGTTCAAAGGGAGGTAGCGTAAGTTTTTCCAGAACAAAATTGAGGTCCCATGTCGGTGTAGGTGCTCTCCTGGGGGGCCTAATGTTTTTTGCCCCTCTGAGGAACTGCCTTAGAAGTGGATGTGAAAATAAGGGTGGATCCATGTTGTAGTGGGCTAAAATAGCTGATGAGTGGATTTTAATGGATGAAAAAGAAAGTCCTTTGTGCAACATCTTAGTTAAATACTATAGAATCTGAGGCATGTGAAGCTGAAGGGTATTTTGGCCTTTAGCTTGGTTCCAGGCGCAAAACCTTTTCCATTTGTCCGAGTTGGCCTTCCTGGTGCTGGGCCTCCTAGCTTCCTGAATAACATCCATAACTGCTTGAGGAAGAGGAGCTGGCTGGATGCTTAGGTGATTTGCAATGCAGCCAAATTTAAGATTTTGAGCTGGCTGTGTAGAATCTGATTGTTTTGCTGTGTGAGCAAATGGGCAATTTGTGGTAAAATCCAAGGTGGGCCCTTGGCCATATTCCTTAATAGTGGGTACCAGTGCTGGTGTGGCCAGTCTGGGTCTATGAGTATCAGTCATGGTCTCTCCTTTCTGACTTTCAGAAGCATTTTTATGAGAAGAATGAGAACAGGCAATGGAGGGAAGACATATACTGTCAGGTTTTTCCAACTGAATGAGAGTGCATCCACTTTCCAAGCTGGATGGTGAAGTGTCCTTGTACAAAATTTTGTTAGCTGATAGTTTTGGGGGCTGGCAAACAGGTCTTTGTCTGGGAGGCCCCATTTTTGAGTTATCATTGCAAATACTTGTGGATCCAGTTTCCACTCGTGGGGATCCATGATGTTTCTGCTGAGGTCGTCTGCCAATGTGTTTTTTTTTCCTGGCAGGAACTGAGCTTGTAACTGAACTTGGTAAGCCAGTGCTTTGTTCCACAAGGTCACTGCTTGCCTGCATAGAGGGTAGGAGTGTGTACCTCCTTGTTTATTTATGTACCACATTACTGTGGTGTTGTCCATCCTTATTGTAAGTTGTCCTGGATGTAATAGGTTCTTGAAGGCTGTCAGAGCATTCTGTACAGCTAGCATCTCTTTTTGATTGATGTGCAGATTCCTTTGATCTGCAGTCCATATGCCTTGAATGCACTTGTCCTGCCATGTGTGCCCCCCAGGTGATGTCCGATGCATCTGCTGTCACAGTTTGCCTGGCTGGGGGCAAGGTGAAAGGCTGACCCTTGTTAAGGTGACATGCCTGTGACCACCATAGAAACTCTTGTTGAAGGCAGGGAATGAGAGATATCATTGTGTCCAAGCTGTGGCTATGTTGAGACCATACACTTTTTAGGTACCACTGTAATTTCCTCATATGCAGCTTTGCAAATGGTATTAGTAGTATGCAAGATACCATGAAGCCCAAGGCCTGCAGAATTTTTCTTGCAGGGAGTTGGGTCTTTGTTGCCATTGTTTTGAAATATTGAGTCAGTTGTAGTTTGTCTGGCGTCAGATAAGCCTTCTGGGCCGTTGTATTCAAGATGCCACCCAGAAATGTCATATTTTGTGAGGGTACTAGTTTTGATTTCTTTTCGTTTACTGTGTACCCCAGGCAACTTAGAAGATGTTTTACAAAAGCCAGATGTTGTAAGAGGATGTCCTTGCTTTCTGCTTGGATGAGGCAATCGTCCAGGTATGGGTATATTTGAATTCCTCTGTCTGCAGTATCCAATTACTGGTGCCAGGCATTTTGTGAAGACCCTGGGCGCAGTGAATAAGCCAAAGGGCAGTGCAGAGAATTGGTAATGGGTTGAACCTGCAATGAAACGGAGGTATCTTCTGCAACTTTGTCTGATAGGGACATGCAGGTTAGCCTCCTTGAGGTCCAACGTTACTAGCCATGCTTTCTTGCCCAACATGGGAAGAAGCTGCTGTAGTGTTAGCATCTTGAATTTTGGTACTTGTAAGAAGGTGTTTAGAATTGAAAGGTCCAGAACTGGTCTCCAGGCATTGTCCTTTCTTGGGACTAGAAAGAGTCTTGAGTAAAACCCTTGGCCTTGCTCCCGTGTAGGTAACCAGCTGAATGGCTCTCATGTCCATGAGAGCTGTAATTTGTTTTTGTGCCTCTGCCCATTGATTTTGTGGCATGTTTGGCATTCCTCTTTTCATTGGCAAGGTGTAGAAATGGAATCTGTATCCTCGTGAAATTATGTCTAGGACCCATTTGTCCTTTGTGACGATGTGCCAGTTGTCTGAAAAAAAGTGCTAGTTTTCCTCCCAAGGGAGCTGCCAAGAGAGTGTTGCTTGCCCATATGAGATGTAAGTCATTGAGTTTGCCTTCTAGTAGTTTGGGGCCTGTCTTCTCCTCCCTACTGTGTTGCAGTGCCCCATTGTTGAGGTTTTTATTGGGCTTGTGGTTGCCCTCTGCCTCTTGGGCGTCTGTATTTACCCCTCTGTGGTCTGTCAATAGCTGGAAAGGACCAATTTTTTGTTGGCCAATTTCTGCTGAAGCGAGGGGGCTGTACCTGTAGAAAATCTTTGTCTGCATAGATTTTGCCTTATCCTCCATTTTCTTTAAGACTACTTCTGCTTTAACTCCAAATAGGACTTCCTGCTGTAAGGGAGCATCTAGAAGCTTTGCTTTAACATGGTCAGGCAGAGTTTGTTCCTTTAACCAAGCATGCCTACGCATAACAGACCCAGTGACAGCTGCTCTGCAGGAAGCCTCTAAAGAATCAAATCCACATTATAAAGTATGTTTGCCCACCTGTTCAGTTGCATGCAACAGATCCTAAATCTCTTTCAATTCAGACTGTTGAGGGAGTGTGCTCATTTTTTGTCTTAACTGAGACATCAGTAATTGCTGATATTTTAGCATGTGAAATTGACAATTTAGTGCTCTCATAGCTAGAGTGGCTGAGGTGTAAACCTCCCCCCCCCATCTGTCTAGTGCTCTGGAGTCCCCTTCAGAGGGTACAGGATTTTTTGCCATTGAAGTCTTAGCCCCTTTGGGACCCTGGGAGATAGACTCTGGATCAGCAACAGGGCTTTTATAAAGGAATTTGTGGGAGTCAGGCACTCTATAATATCTGTCTGGTTTGGCTGGAGCAGGAGGCAGAGAATCTAGATTCAAACTAGATTCTAAGTAAACATCATCCACAATGTCTAAAACTGGGGGGAAGGCAAGAGGTCTGTGCTGGGGCAGTAAAAGAAACTCTCTGAGCCTTTTCTTTAAGTCAGAGTAGTCCTGACCTTCCCAGTGAAAATGTTCCCTCAGTGTGTAAAGTTTCCCCAAAGGAGTAGTCTTCAGGGGGAGAAGGTGAGGGAATGAAATCTTCAGCATCAGAATCTTCATAACGGGGAAAAGAGTAATCTTGGTCCTCAGAGGAGCCCGAGGAAATAGACACTTGATCAGAGGAGGCATAATCTTCCTCTTGTCTAGGCCTTTTGTCGGGAGTTGGGAACCCCTGATTAAAGAGATCAAATCTTCTGCCATTTTAAGCATCTGTTTCTTAGGCATGGGGCCTTGAGCTGGAGACTGAAGTGCAGTCTTTTTTGCTTTAATAGGAGTCTTAAGCTTAGGATACGTTTTAATGGTGAGCGTAGTCAGCCTGAAGACACCTTCAGAAACCGAAGGTGTGTCTGCAGCACCGACATCTCTTTCTGCAGTGTCGTCGTTAGGGGCTATACAAAATGGCTGCGTCGGCCTAGCACTCTCCGCCAAAGGCTCCGAAGCGGTCTCGGGTTCCAAATCTGCGGTAGCCAGGGGCTGTGTAGGAGCCTCACTGAAAACCGGTGAACCGGAGACCGGCCCAGCCGAGGCCTTGGAGACTGGCTTGGGTCTAGGCTGCCTGTCCTTATCCTTGTGGTTTTTGTGCACGCCGGCAGTAGGTTGCTCCGACGGCATTGTCAAGTTAAATTTTCTACCGAAGTAGTGTTGTGCGAAATCAAAGCATCATTTTATAGTACGCTTACTGAATCTAGCACAAAAGCGACAACCAGTGACATCGTGGTCTGGGCCTAGGCAAGGTATACAGTAAGAATGAAAATCCTTATGAGGTATTTGCTTCCCACAAGAAATACAATTGTTAACTTTTTCTGACATCGGTCTGAGGCAAGAAAAGTTTCCCCAATGGGGTACTTAGCTTTATTGAAGACTTTGGATCTGAAATTCGACTTCGAAAATCTCAGGAGTCGGCCGACCGGCACTTGCGAACTGCTTCAGGTACCGCGCGGTAAGAAAGACTGAAGAAAATGGTGTCGGATGCATTATATATACCCCTGGCGCATTGACGTCAGGGAAGAAGCGACAGCAACCGACGCCGGACCAAGACTTTGGAATTCAGGCTGACTGCGGGACCGCCTGACGACAAGATAACCCAAGTATGATGACTGCAGCAGGGTAACACGATGAACATACGCTAATCAGCGGTAGTGGTGCTGCGGTAGCGTTGTCACCTCACAGCAAGACGTTGCCCCGTTCGATTCTCAGCTAGATCATCTTCTGTGTGGAGGCATGCGTGAATGAGAGTGCCTTCGTTGAAGGTTGTGCGCCGGGACTGGTAACTCAGCATGTAAAACTCCACTACCAAACATTAGCGGACTGGAGTTCCGCTGTGATGACCCCTAACCGGGATAAGCCGAAAGACACAACATAAGTAAACACTAATAAACTAAAGCACTACACCCTCTTATACTCCTAAGTACTTTGCTCCCTATTGGTCCTTTCTGATCAGTCAAAAAGTAGTTCCTTATACTATTCTGGCATGTCCAAAAGTCAGTTTCGGGTTTACTCTCCAGTCCAGCTGGTGAATCTGGGAATCTTGAGGCAATGTTACAATTGCCTTATGTACACAGACCACCCTCTCCTCCTCCCTACAAGCTCAAATATATGTGAGAGATGCAACTATAATGCCAAATTGGAGGCTGAGCTCTCTCAACCCAGTACTGGCTCAGTCAGGAGGAGAAGGGAACAACACACACCACAATTCCAGTCTCACATGGACCTACTGCATCAGCAAACCAAACACAAACACACAAAAACATACTCGGAGACTCTAAATAAAAATCTGCCTAAGCAGCAGAGACCTCCAAAGCAGACATCCAAGCAACCTCTACCCCACAACAATACCCACGTATCACATAGTTCACAAAGTCATTGTGCCACACAGTCACAGCCCTTAAGGCTAAACACACCTAATACACTTGTAATAGGTGACTATTGTCAGACACACTGACGTCCCACTCACCACACTGAACAAGGAGAGGGTCACTGTAAGCTGCCTGTTGGGTGCCAGGATCCGCCACATAATGCATGCATTCAGGTCACTCCAAATCAAGTACAAATATGACTCCGTCATTGTCCATGCTGGTGTGAATGACCTGAGACGTACCTCCCTGAACTACATGAAGAGAGACAGAGGAGCTCTCTGATCATGTAGCCCAGGCTGGTATGACCCTGACTTTGAATAGCATCTTGACCTCACCAAAAATGATGCCACAGTATAAAGACAAAATGATCAATTTTAACAATTGGCTAAAGTATTGGTGTCATTTAAAGGGGATCCAGTGTCTGTCAGCCTGGGATGACATGCTCGACAAGCCACGTTGCTTCGCTAGGGACACCTGCCACCCCTGGGCTTTCGAATACTGGCTAAGGCTCTTGACACCCCCATAGTGCCTTTTTTAGGCAAGGCTCAAAAGACAAACCCACCTCCATAGACAACACAATGAAAAAAAAACTAAGGGTAATGGTGCTCAACGCCAGAAGTCTAAATCTCAAGATGCATGCACTAGAGGCTCTCCTCAGTATGGAGAATATAGATATCTGTGCAGTAAGAGAAACCTGGTTCAAGGCCACCAAGAGCACCCCAGCACTACCAGGTTATACCTCATACCATGCTTTTCGGCTCCAAAACTCGAACCTAACCACAAAAGGAGGGGGAGTATCCATTTTCATCAAAGATACCCACACCTCCAGGTTAGTGGCACTGCACGAAGCATCGGAGACCATCCATGTGCAACTAACAGTGGGCAAAAAGTACAGTTTTGTACCTACCATAAATGTAGATGTCCGAACTGGATAGCATCTGCAGTCATAACAGCTGGGTTGTCCTGTCGTCAGGCAGCCCTTCAGTCGGCCGGATTCCAAAGTCCGGGTCCGGCTTCGGCTGATGTCGCACTTCACCCGACGTCATCTCTGTTGGTCTTCGGGTATAAAAGCATCAGCCGACGCCATTTTCCTCAGTGTTTCTTGCCCCAGATGCCAGAAGCCCTCTAGGAAGGCTGAAATTTTTTGGATAGAATGCCAATGTTTCCAAAAAAGGTATAGGTAAACACAAAAATAAGCATGTATGTACATATATACAAACAAATACACCATAAAAGACTCCCCCCCACCAGTTAGCTATTGGGGGGGGGTAAACACCCTAGGAGTACCACAGAGGGGAAAGGAGGGAGGGTAATCCTGACTGCAGATGCTATCCAGTTCGGACATCTACATTTATGGTAGGTACAAAACTGTACTATGTCCTTCATGGATGCATCTGCAGTCATAACAGCTGGGTAGAATACCATAGCCAACTAGGGGAGGAGGATAAAGGAAGATTATGGTGTGTTTAGGATCCCTTGCAGTACAGCAGTGGCAAACCCTGCTCGGGATCTGGAATATAGAGGCAAATTATAATGCTTGGCAAATGTATGCACTGAGGTCCAAGTAGCCGCCTCAATAATGTCTTTGGTTGCCACTCCTCGTAAGAAGGCTGTGGTAGTGGCTGTTGCCCTTGTAGAATGAGGTCTTATGTTCTGTGGAATTGGTTTTCCATGGAAGGAGTAACAGAATCGAATGCAATTTCCTATCCATTTGGAGATTGTCTGTTTGGAAATAGCTCTTCCTTCCCTTCCTGTTGCATAGGCTACAAAAAGTTGGTCAGTCTTTCTGTTGCTTTTGGTTCTGTCCAAGTAGTAGCGTAGCTGTCTATGTACATCCAAGGTATGCAATATTCTTTCCCTCTGTTTTGTGGGTTGGGAAAGAAGGTAGGGAGGTGGATTGCCTGGTTTAAGGACACCCTGGATACCACTTTAGGCATAAAAGTTGGATTAGTCCTCATGGACACTCTATCTTGGTGGAAGATTAGGAAGGGTTGCACTGCCATTAAGGCCTGTAGTTCTGAAACCCTCCTTGCTGAAGTAATTGCCAGTAGGAAAGCAGTTTTCCAAGACAGGTATTTTAGGTCTGCTGTTGCTGCTGGTTCAAAGGGTGATAGTGTCAACTTTTCTAGTAAGTTTAAGTCCCAAGTTGGCAATGGTGGTTTCCTTGGAGGTTTTACATTCTTGATTCCTCTGAGAAACTGTCTGAGCAAAGGGTGTGAAAAAACAGGTGGATCAAAGCTGTATTCTGCTGAAATAGCTGATGCATGTATCTTGATGGAGGAGTAGGACAGGCCTGAATAGAGAAGTTCGGCCAGGTACTCCAGAATATTAGGTATATCTATGTTTGACACATCTTTTCCTCTTTCCGAACTCCAAGTGACAAACCTTTTCCATTTCCCAGCGTAGTTCCTTCTTGTTGAAGGTCTGCGTGCTTCAAGAATAATGTCTTTAACTCTTTGGGAAAGTTCTTGATTAGCTGCTGCTATGTGATGTTCCATGCAGTCAGTTGTAACGTTTTCAGGTTTGGATGTATGGTGCTGTAGTTGTTCTGAGTTAGCATCAAAGGCATCAGTGGTATTGGCCACATATTGTTCCGAGACATGCTCCTCAGCAGAGGGTACCAGTGTTGTCTTGGCCAGTTTGGAGCTATCAGGATTATCCTTGGCTGTTCCTCCTTGATTTTTAATAATACTTTGTGTATCAAGGAAAAGGTGGGAATGCATATGCTGTTAGGCCTTTCCAGCTGAAGGAGAGAGTCCACTTTCCATGCTAATGGGTGGAATGTCCTTGTGCAAAATTTTTGAGCTGGTGATTGTGGGGTGATGCGAATAGATCTATCTGAGTCATTCCCCATTTCTTTGTGATGGTCTTGAAGATGTCCGGTGCAGGTGCCATTCGTGGGCATCGGATGTGGTTCTGCTTAATATGTCTGCTAGAGTATTTTCTTTTCCTGGTACAAATATTGCCTGTAGCTGGATGTTGTAGCTGAGTGCCAGGGTCCACAGTTCCAAAGTCAGTCTGCATAGGGGTACGAATGAGTGCCTCCCTGTTTGTTGATGTACCACATGACTGTGGTGTTGTCTGTCCTTATCATCAACTGACCCTCTTTGAGAAATGGTCTGAACCTTTGGATTGCCAGTTTTACTGCCAGCATTTCTTTTAGGTTGATGTGCAGGTGAAGTTGATCCTGAGTCCACAATCCTTGCACGCGTTTGTCCATCATGTGGGCCCCCCATCCTAGGTCTGAAGCGTCTGTTGTGATGTTCTGGCTTGCTTGACCTCTGCGAAGGGAAGGCCTGGGTTTGACTGGCATGCCTGAGCCCACCATAGGAATTCCTGTTTTATGCATGGAATTAGTGGGATTTCTGTTTCTAGGCTGTGCCTGTGCTGGGACCATAAATTCCTTAGGTACCACTGTAGTTTTCTCATATGAAGTCTGGCAAATGGGACCAAAATTATGCATGATGCCATGAAGCCCAAGGCCTGCAGTACCTTTCTTGCTGTTAACTTGTTCAGTTTTGTTAGTGCCAAGAAGTAAAGAGGGAGTTCTTTTTGTTTTCTGTAGATAGGAATGACATTTATCTTACTGAGTCCAATACCGCTCCCAAGAAAGTACTTGTTTGGGATGGTATCAGCCTTGACTTTTGTAAATTGACTGTGTATCCCAGTGCTTGTAGCAAGTAAATGACCCTTTGTAAATCTGTTGTCAACTTGCTATTGTTGTCCCCTCTTAGTGGGCACTCGTCCAGGTATGGGTAATTTTGAATTCCCTTTAGTCTGCAATGGCGATTACTGATGCCAGGCATTTTGTGAATACTCTGGGCAGTAGATAAGCCAAAAGGCAATGCTGAGAATTGATAGTGCTCTGATCCTGCAAGAAATCTGAGGTATCTTCTGCAGATTGGTCGAATAGGGACGTGCAGGTATGCCTCCTTGAGATCTAGAGTTACCAGCCAACACTCCTTGCCCAGCATGGGAAGAAGTTGCTGTAGGGTCAGCATTTTGAATTTTGGTACAATGATGTATGTATTTAAGGTGGACAGGTCGAGAATTGGTCTCCAACTTTTTTCCTTTCTTGGAACTAGGAATAGTCTGGAGTAGAACCCCTTTCCTTGCTCTGCTGTTGGTACTTTTCCACAGCTCTCATGTTTGCTAACTCCATTATCTGTTGTAGAGCTTCTGCTTTTTGATTTGGAGGTAGATTTGGCATTCCTCTTTTGACTGGTAAAGTGTGGAAGTGGAATCGGTAACCTTGATTTATGGTTTGTAAAATCCACTTGTCTTTTGTTATGTGGTGCCAGTTCTTTGAAAATAAGGTTAACTTTCCGCCTAGAGGAGCTGCTATTTGTTCCCTGGTAGGCGGATTTAGGATTAAGTCACTGTGGCTGTGCTGTTGTAGAGGCAGTGGTTGTGTCTGAGCCTCTGTTGTTCCCTTGCCACTGTCGTCCTCTGTAGGCACCACCTCTAGATTGGTTTCTGCCTCTGGGACGTCTATTCCTGCCCCTTTGAAATCTTGTGGAGTCTGGAAAGGACCAATTTTTGGCAGGCCAGTTCCTGCTAAACCTTGGGGGTTGAACCTGCAGGAAATCTTTAACCGTTTGAACTAATTTTGCTTTTTCTTCCATTTTCTTTATAACCTGCTGTGCAGGTGTACCAAACAAACTTGTCTTATCCATAGGAGCATCTGGCAACTTAGCTTTAACATGATCCGGTAGAGGTTGCTCCTTTAGCCATGCATGTCTTCTTATCACTGTGCCAGTCATGGCTGATCTAAATGAAGCCTCCAGTGCATCATAGCCACATTTTAAGGAATGGTTACTAACCTGTTGTATGTTATTTACCATCTCTAATACATATTTCTTGTCAAGAGATTCATCAGTGGTTAGTTTTTTAGTTAACTGATCAAGCATAAACTCTTGGTATTGTATCATGTGAAATTGACAGTTTAAAGCTCTAGCTGAGAGAGTAGCTGAAGTGTAAACCTTTTTACCCCATCTGTCTAATGACCTTGCTTCCCTTTCAGAAGGAATAGGGTTTTTAGCTATGGTCGGCTACTGCCTTGGGACCCTGGGATATAGATTCGGGGTCTGCAAGAGGGGCCTTGTAAAGGTGGTGATGAGTATCTGGCACCCTGTAAAATCTGTCTGGTTTGGCAGGGGCTGGGCAATGAATCTGGAGCAGAGCAGACATCATTGAAAGCATCATCTACCACAGAGAGAACAGGAGGTATAGCTAAGGGCCTGTGCTGTGGAAGGCGTGAAAGGTTCTAAGTCTTTTCTGGAATCTGAAAAATCTTGTTGCTGCCATTGGAAATGCTCTCATGGCATGTAAGGTTTCCCCAAAGGAGAATTCTTCTGGAGGAGAAGCAGCTGGAATAGATTCTTCAGCATCAGAATCTTCAAAATTGGAGAAAGGGGCCTCTGGCTGGTCAGTTATGTCTGATTCATCAGCCGAATCATCAGAGGACACTGGCTCAGGGGGCTCTGCCCTAGGTCTCTTCTCTGGGGGCTGAGAGGCCCTGTCTGGGTGAGATTGAGATCCTCTAATTAATGTAATTAAATCTTCTGCCAAAGTAAGCATTTGATTACTAGAAGAGGGCCTGGTAGAGGGGTTTAACAGGCACTTTTTAGAAGTCTTGGCTGCTTTAGCCCTGGCGAAGGCCTTAATGGACATGGCTGCTGGAGGCCTAGCAGCACCACGTGCTGGGGTAGAGACATCCAAGGGAATGGTGTCTGATAAGTCATTGGTAGCCGATAAAACTTCTGAGGTTGGTTCAATAGCAGGGGCCTCAGCTGTAGAGATAGATTCAGCTGTACTTTGATCAGTTTTCTCGGTTTCAGCCGAAACCGAGACACTCGCGGTTTGTTTAAACATGGTTTCGGCCGAAACCGCGGACCGCGAGTGTCGGTCTTTATCTTTGCATTTTTTGGCAGAAAGTGTAGTCGGAAGATCCGACGACATAATGTACGCAAAATCAGAACCGAAAAACTGTTCTGCAAACTCCGACCGACGCCTAAGCGTTCGTCGGTTGAAGGAAGCACAGGCCGAACAGGCTGCTACGTTGTGGGCTGGGCCTAAACAAGGCAGACAGTAAGAGTGGAAATCTTTATGAGGTATTTGTTTCCCACAGGTTAAACAATTATTAACTTTTTCTGACATCGGCTGAGGCAAGAAAGAGTCCCCAACGGGGTACTTAGCTTTAGAAGTCTTCAAAGTAGTATTCGGTAGAAGTAATCTCTGGATCCGACCGACCGGCACTTGCGAACAGCTTCTGCTTGGCGCCACGGCAAGAAAGACTGAGGAAAATGGCGTCGGCTGATGCTTTTATACCCGAAGACCAACAGAGATGACGTCGGGTGAAGTGCGACATCAGCCGAAGCCGGACCCGGACTTTGGAATCCGGCCGACTGAAGGGCTGCCTGACGACAGGACAACCCAGCTGTTATGACTGCAGATGCATCCATGAAGGACATCTGCCTTTCAATTTGTAGCCTGCTACAGACCACCCTCCCAAACTCAGGAACCCCACTCGGCTTTCCTGAGAACACTGGAGTATATGAAGGTCTCTCCAAACACCATTATATTGGGTGACTTCAACTACCCAAACATTGACTGGGAAAACTACTCAAGCCCCAACACCCAACGGTTCCTAGAATTTATAAACTCAAATGCTATGGAACAACTGGTCACCACTCCCACAAGAGGGGGAAAACATATTGGACCTGGTCATCACCAACAAGGGGACTCTATGTCCCACACCAGAGGTATACCCCTCATTGGTAAGGTCAGACCATAAATTAATCTCACTGGACATCCATATCCCGTACCCACCCCCAGCCAAGGAAACCACGGTGAAGAACTTCTCAAAAGCAAACTTCACACTTCTTAAAACCGAGGTGGATTCCTTCAAAGCCCCTGGGCCAGTGGAAAATACGGCTCAAACCGCAGAATCCTTTACAAACGCATTCTATGGACACCTACAGGAATGCATGGATCGTGCTATGCCACATAAAACCAAGACTCACTCCTCCAAAGGCAGGAGATCTGTCTGGTGGACCCCGGCCATAATTAAGCTATACAACAGAAGGAGGAAGTTACTACATGATAGAGCAAAATCCCAAAAAGGGAAGGCATCTCTGATCAGTACTAGCAAGAAACTACGATCCCTCATAAAATCATCTAAGGCCAGCTTCGAAAGAAAAATTGCACAAGACACTAAAGATAATCACAAGGCCTTCTTTAGTTATGTCAGGAACCTGGGTGGCAACTTCCAGATATGCTCTGAGTTAGTGCAAAAAGACAAAAAATACACTGAACACACAGACATTGCCAATATCCTTGGCAGACAGGTTCAGTGCAAATTCCCCCCCATCCCCTCCAAAAGAGCAAATGTCTATCCCAACAGAGTGTAGCCTCCCTGACATCACAGATGAACAGGTGAGAGCTGCCCTCTCCAAAGCAAAAAACACAGCATCAATGGGACCGGACGGTGTCCCAGGCTGCGTCTTACATGAGCTCCAAGAACAACGTAACCCTCACATAAACTCACTGTTCAATCTCAGCCTTACTACAGGATATGTACCCAAGGAATGGCTTACAGCAACAGTGGTCCCGCTCCACAAAGGTGGTGCTATGATGGACCCCGGAAACTATCGCCCTATAAGCCTGACTAGCCTGGTCTGCAAAGCTATGGAGCGTATCATCATGGAACTCAAAGACATTGGGAACCTCCAGACACTGGATCCTACACAATTTGGCTTTGTTAAGGGCAGTTCTTGCCTCTTGAACCTGGTCAACTTCTTTGAAACAGTTACCAAGGCCATAGACGAAGGGAAGGTAGTCCACACAGCCTACCTGGACCTCGCAAAAGCCTTCGACACAATACCACACTCGGGCATCATAAATCAGCTCACCAGCTTAAATATCAACCCCTATGTCACAAGATGGGTTGCAAACTGGCTCAGGAAAAGAACCCACATGGTCAGAATTGCAGGTGCCATGTCAGACTCTAAACCAGTTACAAGTGGCGTCCCACAAGGCTAGGTCCTGGGACCTCTCTTGTTCGGTATATATTTCTCTGAGGTACAGGCTAACACGGGAGGACTATGGCTGACCAAGTTCGCAGATGACTACAAACTGGGTGCCATAATCGACTCTCCGGCTGACACAAGCATCCTCCAAAAGGGTCTTGCAGAGGCGGATAACTGGTGCCAGAGTCATGGCCTAAAGCTAAATGCCAAAAAATGCATAGTCATCCCCTTTGGGAAAAACAAAGTGCCCACAAATTACCACATAGGTGGTAATCCATTAAGTACGGAAGTAATTAGGGATTTGGGGACCCAAGTAGACAGTAATCTCTCCTTTGACAATCACGTTGCCAAAGTGGTTAGAAAGACCTTCTATATAGCCCACCTTATCACAAAAGGTTTCACATCTAGATCAAGAGAGGTCATTGTGCCCCTCTACTCATCAGGCCCATAATTGAATACAATGCCCCATTTGGGATGTACCTCACCAGACACCTGCAGCAACTGGAAAGACCCCAATAGTATCTCACCAAGAGGATCAAGGGCCTCAAACAGATGCCCTATGCAGTTTGGCTAAAGAAACTCCAGCTCTACTCAGTTGCTTACTGCCTACTCAGAGGCGATCTGTGCCTGACATAAAGCCATGTCCAACCCAGAATTAATGGACATGCTCCACCTCAGGAAATCCAAATCCCTTAGAGCTACACGCTCCAGGGACTTAAACCTCAGCACAGAAATAAATAGGACATGCTGGAGGGACAGATTCATATCACAGAGGCTCCCCCTTACTCTGGCACAAAATCCCAGTCCAAGTTAGGCAGAGCCCCTCACTGACCCTCTTCAAGAGAAATCTTGACGAGTTGATGGGAGATCGTAAGTTTACCCCTGAGATCTCTTCTGTGTCCCTGCTAGACAGAGGTACAGTAAACTAAACTTAAAAGGGCTATCTTCTATGACCTACTATTCAAAGGCACAGTCTACTAATCTAAAAGGGTGGCGAAAGCCAAACGCACTCTGGCTAGGCTTATAAATGCCCTAGGGCAGATAGCCTAGTATCAACCTATGAACCTATAAGAAGAGTTCAAAACATGAAAAAGCAAACTGGAATCGATGTGTTTATCTTCTTGAAATAGTCAGTCAAAAATTCACAAGCACAAAGTTCAAATCACAACTAAAAAAGGCAAGATAAAATGCACATATTTACTTCACTTAAATACTGCTGCAATACTTACCACTGAGACAGGCTACTTTATGCAACACATGTTGAAGGAAAAAAAGAGAACCACTTGCAATATGCAATAAACAGGATTTGGAGAAAAGGAGGAGATGATCGATAGATAAATGGCACACATCAGATAAATGGCGCACACATAAAACAAAGTGGGCTACCTAGTCTGCAGCAGAAAAAGTACAGTTTTGTACCTACCATAAATGTAGATGTTCGAGTGTATTCACTGCTGCAGTCATTACACTTGGGTTATCCTGCCGTCATGTGGTCCCCGCAGTCGGCCAGAGCTCCAAAGTCTTGGTCCGGCGTCGGTTGCTGTCACTTCTTCCCTGATATCAGTGCGTCAGGGGTATATAAGATGCAGCAGCCAACGCCATTTTCATCAGTTTTTCTTGCCCCAGATGTCAGGTGCCCCCAAATAGGTAGGCAATACATATTGCTAATAAAAAATACATAAAAAATAAAACCAAAAACTTCAGTTACCAGCAAATACACCACATAGGTAGTATAGGGTAGAAAGGTATAGATAAGTTCCAGCTAAGAAAGAGGAGCTGGAGGGAGGGTAACCTGGACTGCAGCAGTGAATACACTCGAACATCTACATTTATGGTAGGTACAAAAAGTACAGTTTTGTACCTACCATAAATGTAGATGTTCGAGTGCTAATACAGCTGCAGTAATCACATATGGGTTCTCTGCCGTCAGGTGGTCCCTCGGTCGGCCGAATTCCAAAGTCTTGGTTCGGCGTCTATTGTTGTCACTTTCTTTCCTGACGTCAGTGCGACAGGGGTATATAAGACACAGCCGACACCATATTCTTCAGTCTTTTCTTGCCCCAGATGTCAGGTGCCCCCAGAAGGAAGGCAATACATAAATCATATATAAAAATATATTCAAGCAATGCAATGTAATCAAAAAAAGTACAGTTTTGTACCTACCATAAATGTAGATGTCCGATAGATATGCAACTGCAGTCATAACATATGGGTTGTCCTGCCTCAGGCAGCCCTCGGTCGGCCGAATTCCAAAGTCTGGGTTCGGCGTCGGCTGGTGTCGCCTCCTCTCCGACGTCACAATGGCTGGAGTATAAAGGCATCGGCCGACGCCATCTTCTTCAGAGTTTCTTGCCCCAGATACCAGGTGCCCTCCTAGGAAGGCTAAATTTGGTAAATGGATAAAAATAATCCCAAACATGTACAACAGTAATAAACAGATACACCATAGGAAATACCCCCAGCTAATTGGAAAAGGGGTAGGGACCCAAAAAAGAAGGATACAGAGGGTAGGAGGGTGGGAAAATCCAACTGCAGTTGCATATCTATCGGACATCTATATTTATGGTAGGTACAAAACTGTACTATGTCCTTCAAGAATGCAACTGCAGTCACAACATATGGGTTGAATACCATAGCCAAGCTGGGGGTGGATGGATCTATGATAATGATGGTGTAGCTAAAATCCCCTGCAGGACTGCCGAAGCAAAGCCTGCTCGGGATCTGGAGTATAAAGGCAGGTTGTAATGCTTGGTAAATGTATGCATGGAGCTCCATGTAGCAGCCTCTAAAATGTCCTTTGTTGCCACTCCTCTTAGGAAAGCTGTGGAAGTGGCTAAAGCTCTGGTGGAATGTGGCCTAATATTGGCTGGCACACCTTTTCCATGGAATGAATAGCAGAATCTGATGCAATGTCCAATCCACTTTGAAATTGTTTGTTTGGAGATTGCTTTTCCTTGTACTCCAGCAGCATAGGCTACAAACAGTTGGTCAGAATTTCTGGTGGCCTTAGTTCTGTCCAAGTAGTAACGTAGTTGCCTGTGTATGTCCAAAGTATGCAGAAGTCCCCCCCCCCCCTATTTTGAGGATTGGGGAAGAATGTAGGCAGGTGAATAGCTTGATTTAGAGACACCCTGGAAATAACTTTGGCATGAATGTAGGATTTGTTCTTAGAGAAACTCTGTCTTGATGAAAAATGAGGAAGGGAGGCACTGCCATGAGTGCCTGTATCTCCGAAACTCTTCTTGCAGATGTGACTGCCAATAAGAAGACAGTCTTCCATGAAAGAAATTGCATTTCTGAAGTTGCTGCTGGTTCAAATGGAGGAAGAGTTAATTTTTTCCAACACATAATTGAGGTCCCATGCGGGTATTGGCTGTTTTCTGGGAGGTCTGATATTCTTTATCCCTCTTAGAAACGGTCTTAGCAGAGAATGTGAAAACACTGGAGGGTCACAGTTGTATTTTGCTGAGATTGCTGAGGCATGAATCTTTATTGAAGAGTATGAGAGTCCAGTATGAAATAGTTCTGCCAAGTATTCTAATATCTGAGGTATACTCGGTAATGCTGTGTCCTGACCCCTGTTGGCATTCCAGATGCTGAATCTCTTCCACTTTGCTGAATAGGCTTTTCTGGTGGAAGGTCTGTGTGCTTCCAGCAAGATCTCTTGAACTGATTTGGAAAGAGAGGTGGAGAAATCAAGGTAGCCTCCAGGCTGTCAGATGTAATGTTTTCAGGTCCTGATGTACAGTCCTGTAATTGTGTTAAGAGCAGGGGCCATAGGGTCAGAGGCCATGGCTTGGTCCGAGTTATGGTCAATAGCAATGGGTACACCAGTGTTGCCTTGGCCAGTCCGGAGCAATCAAGATACCTGTTGGTTGTTCTGCTTTGATCTTCAGTATCACCTTGGTCAGCAGAGGCAGAGGGAATGCATAAATGTTTAGAGAATTCCAGCTGAAGGAGAGAGCATCCATTTTCCAGGCTAGAGGATGGTGAGTCCTTGTGCAGAACTTTTCCAGGTGATGATTTAAGTGGGAAGCAAAAAGGCCTACGTCCGGTCTTCCCCATGTCTTCGTCAGTTGAGAGAAAATGTGAGGGTGCAGCATCCATTCGTGTGGATCCATAAAGTTTCTGCTCAGCTTGTCCGCCAGTACATTGTCCTTGCCTGGTACAAACTGGGATTGCAAATGTATCTTCAGGCTCAGAGATTTTTCCTAGAGAAGCATTGTTAGTCTGCAGAGGGGATAAGAATGAGTGCCTCCCTGCTTGTTTATGTACCACATGACCGTGGTGTTGTCTGTCCTTATTAGCAAATGCCCTTGTTGTAGTGATTTTTCGAAAGTTTCGATTGCATGTATCACTGCCAACATCTCCTTTTGGTTTATGTGCAGATGTCTTTCCTTTGGCGTCCAAAGACCTTGAATGCATCTGCCCTCCATGTGCGCCCCCCCATCCATGGTCTGAGGCGTCTGTTGTAATCATTTGGCCTGCTTGAGGTCTGTTGAAAGACATGCCTTTGTTTAGGTGACTGGCTTGGGCCCACCATAAAAATTCCCTTTGCAGACATGGAATAAGTGGGATTATGTCCTCTAGGCTTTGGCTGTGTTGAGACCATAAGTTTTTTAAATACCATTGCAGCTTTCTCATATGAAGTCTTGCCAAAGGTATCAGAAGGATGCAAGATGCCATGAACCCCAGGGCCTGCAGGATTTTCCTTGCAGTCAGCTGGGAGAGTTTTGCTAGGCCTTTGAAGTACTCTGGTAACTGCTGCTGTTTTTCCTCTGTGAGGTAGGCCATTTGGTTTTCTGTGTCCAGTTTGGTTCCTAGGAAGATAATCTGTTGGGATGGCAGTAGTTTTGACTTCTGAATGTTGACTGTGTATCCCAAGGCCTGCAGTAGATGCATGACATAGTCCAAATTTTCTTTTAAGGTTTGTTTGTTGTCTGCTTGTATGAGGCAGTCGTCCAGGTAGGGTATATTTGAATCCCTGCAGTCTGCAGTGTGCCACTACTGATGCCAGGCATTTCGTGAACACTCTGGGCGCAGTAGATAAGCCAAACGGCAATGCTGAGAATTGATAATGCTCTGTCCCTGCAAGAAATCTGAGGTATCTTCTGCAGCTTTGTCTGATTGGGACATGCAGGTATGCCTCCTTGAGGTCCAGAGTGACCAGCCAAGACCCCTTGCCCAACATGGGAAAGAGTTGCTGCAACGTCAGCATTTTGAACTTTGGCACCATGAGAAAAGTGTTTAGAGTTGACAAGTCCAGTATTGGTCTCCATTTGTTTTCTTTTCTTGGAACAAGGAACAGTCTTGAATAAAATCCCTGGCCTTGCTCCTGAGGAGGAACCCTTTCTATTGCTTTTATACTTAACAGCTTGGAAACTTGAGTGAGCGCCTCTGCCCTTTGATGATGTGGCAGGTTTGGCATGCCTTGTCTTATTGGTAATGTGTGGAAGTGGAATCTGTAACCTTTGTCTATCAAATCCAGAATCCAGCGGTCCTTGGTTAAAATATGCCAGTTTTGAGAGAATAAGGATAATTTTCCGCCCAAAGGTGCTTCTCTTTGAACCTTTGTAGGCGGTACGAAAGTCAAGTCATTGTGATTGTCCTTGTGGTGCAGCTGAACTGTCTGCGCCACTTCTTTGATTTGGAGGTTGCCATTGGCCCCTGTAAGATCCTCTGTATTGCCCTCTACCTCGGGCACGTCTGCTTTTTCCCCTTTGTAACTTGTCTGAGCCGGGGAAGGACCAATTCTTTGAGGGCCAGTTTCTGCTGAATCTGGTTGGCTGAACCTGAAGGAAATCCTTGACTGTCTGTACTGACTTTGCTTTTTCCTCTATGGATTTCAGTACATCTTGTGCATTAGCACCAAAAAGCTTCTGTTTTTCCAGAGGTGCATCAAGCAGCTTTACTTTAACATGGTCAGGCAAAGACTGATCCTTTAACCAAGCATGTCTACGTATCACAGCCCCAGTCATAGCTGCCCTACATGAAGCTTCCAGTGCAGCATAACCACACTGAAGAAAATGGTTATTAACCTGCTGAGTGTTATGTATATAATCCTGCAATGCCTTTTTATCAATAGGCTCAGGAGAGGCTAACTTTTTCTGTAAATTATCCAAGAGAAAATCTTGGTACTGAAACATGTGAAAAAGGCAGTTAAGTGACCTCATGGCTAGGGTAGTAGAGGTGTATACTTTTTTACCCCATCTCTTCAGGGACCTAGCTTCTCTGTCCGCTGGCAGAGGGCTTTTGGCAGAGGAGGTAGCCACTCCCTTGGGGCCCTGTGAAATAGTTTCTAGATCCACAGAGCGGGCCTTAAAGAGGTGCTTGTGAGTGTCAGGGACCCTATAATATCTGTCCTGCTTGACAGGAGCAGGAGGAAGAGAATCAGGGTTAGCACTGGAGTCAGAGAAAACATCATCTAAAACATCCATAACAGGTGGAAAGTACAGTTTTGTACCTACCATAAATGTAGATGTCCGAACAGGATAGCATCTGCAGTCATAACAAATGGGTTGTCCTGTCGTCAGGCAGCCCTTCGGGTCGGATTCCAAAGTCTGGGTCGCTGATGTCACTTCACCCGACGTCATCTCTGCTGGTCTTCGGGTATAAAGGCATCAGCCGACGCCATTTTCTTCAGTGTTTCTTGCCCCAGATGCCAGTTGCCCTCTAGGAAGTTAATTTTGGGAGAAAAGCCAATGTTTCCAAAATAGTAGAAGGCAAAAGTACAGTTTTGTACCTACCATAAATGTAGATGTTCGAAGATCCACATTGCTGCAGTCCTTACACTTGGGGTATACCGCTGTCCTCGGTCGGCCCGAATACCAAAGTATATGGCTGACGTCGGTCAAGGCGCATTAAACTGACGCCAGAACGTCAGGGTATAAATGCGCATGACCGACGTCATATCCTCAGTCTTTTCTTGCCCCAGATGTCAGAAGACCCTAAACAGGGTAAAATCAAAAAACCACCAAACACTAAACACCCCTGCACCCAAACTATGTACAACTTTTAACAAATATATAATAAAGAACCAACCTATCCACACAACCACCCCCAAACACAGAGGAGAAGGAGGGAGGGTAAATTGGACTGCAGCAATGTGGATCTTCGAACATCTACATTTATGGTAGGTACAAAACTGTACTATGTTCTTCATCTCACATTGCTGCAGTCCTTACACTTGGGTAGATTCCCAAAGCAGAGGTAAGGGAGGATGGCAAATCAAAGAGAAGCAGGAGCCGCCAAAATGCCCTGTAAAATAGCAGTGGCAAAACCAGCCCTAGATTTAGAGTAGAGAGGAAGGTGGTAGTGCTTAGAGAAAGTATGTACTGAACTCCAAGTAGCTGCCTCCAAAATATCCTTAGTTGCCACCCCCCTTAGAAAAGCTGTAGAAGTGGCAGTAGCCCTAGTGGAATGAGGTCTAATCCCTGTTGGAATCTCCTTGCCATGATGGGAATAACAAAAGGCAATGCAAAACCCAATCCACTTAGAAATAGTTTGTTTTGACACAGGCTTGCCCTGAGAACACAAAGCAAAAGAAACAAACAACTGCTGAGACTGCCTGAAACCCTTAGTCCTGTTTAAGTAATAGCGTAACTGCCTGTGTACATCTAAAGTATGCAAAATCTTTTCTCCCTTATTTTGGGGGTCTGCATAAAAGGTAGGTAAATGAATAGTTTGGTTTAAAGACACACTTGAAACCACCTTAGGCATAAAGGAAGGGTTAGTAAAGATACCCTATCCTTATGGAAAATCAAGAAAGGCTCAACCGCCATAAGGGCCTGCAATTCAGAAACCCTTCTTGCAGAGGTAATGGCCAACAAAAAAGCAGTCTTCCATGACAAATATTTCAACTCAGCCGTAGCTGCAGGCTCAAAAGGTTGTAGAGTGAGTTTTCCAACACATAATTGAGGTCCCAAGCAGGAGTAGGAGCTCTTCGTGGAGGTCTTATGTTCTTTGCCCCTCTGAGAAATTGCTTGAACAAAGGATGAGAAAACAAAGGTGGATCACAGTCATAGTGAGCTGAAATTGCTGCAGCATGAATCTTAATGGAAGAGAAGGACAAACCTTTGTCCAAAAACTCAGTAAGATATTGAAGAGCCACACTCAAATTAGGCTCAGAAACATCCAAATCCTTTGCTGCACTCCAAAACAAAAATCTCTTCCACTTGTCTGCATACACTTTCCTTGTACTAGGTCTTCTAGCTTCCATAATCACATTCAAAACTTGTTGAGGAAGTTGAGCCCTGCTATGAGTCAAAACAGGATATGCCATGCTGTGAGATGAAGAGAGTGAAGCTTGATATTGAGTAGATGACCGTCCTTTTGGGACAACAGGTGTGGAATCAAAGGCAAGGGCCAAGGTGGTTTCCTTACCAGACTTCTCAGTAATGGGTATCAATGCTGTCGAGGCCAATCTGGAGCTATCAGGATCATTCTTGGTTTGTCCTGTCTGACCTTTAGAAGTACCTTTAGGAGGAGAGGAAGAGGCGGAAAGGCATACACATGAAGATTTTTCCAACTGAAAGAAAGAGCATCCACTTTCCAAGCTGCATGATGTATCCTTTTTGTGCAAAACTTTGGCAGCTGGTGGTTTAGAGGAGAAGCGAACAGATCTATGTCTGGAGTTCCCCATGACACTGTTAATTGTTGAAATACATGAGGATCCAATTGCCACTCGTGGGGATCCATGATTTGTCTGCTTAACACATCTGCTAAGGAGTTCTGCACTCCTGGCAGAAACCTTGCCTGAAGATTTAGTTGTAAACTGAGAGCAGTGTCCCACAAAATCATTGCTTGTCTGCATAGAGGGTAAGAATGTGTTCCCCCTTGCTTGTTGATGTACCACATGACAGTTGTGTTGTCTGTTAGAATCAACACCTGCCCTGGAAGAAGTAATTCCTTGAAAGCTATTAATGCAAACTGGACTGCTAACATCTCCTTCAAGTTGATATGTAGATGCTGTAGTCTGGCAGGCCACTTGTCCTGTATCCACTTTCCATTGAGATGAGCTCCCCAAGCTTTGTCCGAGGCATCTGTTGTTAGAATCTGACTTGCCTCTGGCCGGGTCACAGAAAGTCCCTTGTTTAGGTGACATTGCTGAGCCCACCACAAAAATTCCTTTTGGATGCAAGGAATTATTTGAATGACAGTGTCCAGATCCTGGCAGTGCTGTGTCCATAGATTCTTGAGATACCATTGTAGCCTCCTCATATGCAGTTTGGCATTGGGAAGCACCAGAATACAAGATACCATGAACCCTAAGGCTTGAAGGACTGTCCTTGCAGTCAGCCCGGACTGATGTGATAGTTGTTGGAAGTAAAGGGAAAGATTCTTTTGTTTGTCCGGGGTCAAAAAGGCCATCTGGGTTGCTGTATTCAGTCTCACACCCAGAAAGCACATGTCTTGAGAGGGTACTAGACTGGACTTTGTTTCGTTCACAGAATACCCCAGGCATCTTAGCACTGCTATCACATATTTTAAATGCTGAAGAAGCTCGTCCTTCCCTTGAGCCAGAATCAGGCAATCGTCCAAATAAGGGTAGATCTGTATTCCTCTCAATCTGAAGAAGGCTATCACTGGAGCCAGAACTTTTGTGAATACTCTGGGCGCAGTAGATAAGCCAAAGGGCAATGCAGAGAACTGATAATGAGAATTTCCAGCTCGAAAACGCAGATACTTCCTGCAACTTAGAGTGATAGGAACATGAAGGTAAGCCTCCTTGAGATCCAAAGTTACCATCCAGTGATCTTTGCCCAGCAGAGGTAAAAGCTGTTGTAATGTCAGCATCTTGAACTTGGGAATGTCCAGAAAGGTGTTGAGGATAGACAAATCCAAAATTGGTCTCCACGTGTTCCCCTTTTTGGCACTAGGAATAGGCGAGAATAAAATCCTAGGCCCCTTTCTGCCATAGGTACGGTTGTATGGCCCCTATCTGAAGTAATAGAGAAATTTGTCTGTAAGCTTCTAGTCTGTGTTGAGGAGGAATGTCTGGCATGCCTTTGAAAGGTGGCAAGGTATGGAAATAAAATCTGTAACCGTGGTGAATGATATCCAATACCCATCTGTCTTGGGTAATTAAACTCCAGTTCTCCTTGAAAAGTGTCAGTCTTCCTCCAAAAGGTGCTGCCAGACGGGAAGGTTCTGGCAGTTGAAAAGGTAGGTCATTGGGTCTGTCTGAAAGGGCTGACCCCTGCCCTCACCGGAAGACTGTGCAGGTGAGCCCCTGTCCTGGATCTAAAAGAGCCCTGAGCTCTGCCCTACCACGCCTAGACCTACCCCTAGACTGGGAATCATAAGAAGGATATGTCCACCCCTTGCTTGGCCAATTTCTACTAAACTTTGGAGGCTGAACCTGTAAAAAATCTTTAACAGTGTGCATAGACTTAGCTTTGTCTTCCATTTTCTTTAAAACTGCTTCAACAGGAGAACCAAACAACACATCAGATTGCAAAGGGGCATCCAAGATCCTTGTCTTAACATGCTCAGCTAAATTCTGATCCCTTAGCCAGGCGTGCCTGCGTAGGACAGAACCGGTGGCAGCCACCCTCGAAGAGGCCTGTACAGCATCAAAACCACATTGTAAGGAATGCTTACCCACCTGTTCAGAAACATGTACTAGATCAGGGGTGTCCAACCTTTTCAGTTGCAAGGGCCGCATTGAGTTAACAAAAATGGTCTGGGGGCAAACGGCAGGTGAGGACCAAAAAAAAAAAAAAAAAAACAAACAGCGGATTAATGTGGCTGTATTGTAGGTTAATTTGAACAATAAATAAATAAATTAATAAATGCATAATATTTGCCCTAAAATTCAATCTAAAATTCAATATCTCTTTCTAATTCAGGAATGCTTCAAACACTTCAAGCACGAATGCATTGAGATGTTCACAGACTAGCTTACATAGTCAGTTAACAGACATGCAGACCGATAACTACTGGAAAAGGCCACAGTCAATATATATTATATATACATATTGACCTCCATTTCATATTAGTTTGATGGACGTTCACTAGACTACAGATTTTAACACCCCTTTCTTTTGAGTCATTTTGCCTAGTATAGACAGCACTGAGGAATAACCAATGGAACAGTATAACAAACTGAAATATTGTAATGAATTATTCAGACTGTATAATTACCAAGTAATTTTACAAATGAGTCTGCATAGTTCAATTAGGGTTACCACCTGTCCCACTTTGCGAGGGACAGTCCCTCTTTGGGCAGTTGTGTCCTGACAAAAAATTTAAAAAATGGCAAATGTCCTGAGATTTTATCTGCCTAAGCAGCAGACACCCAAAGCAGACACCCAAGCAACCGCTACCCCAAAACAAAACACGTGCAACACATAGCTCACAAAGCCAGTGTACCGAGCAGTCACAGCCCTTAAGACTAAACAACACACCTGATACACTTGTAATAGGCTATCGTCAGGCACACTGACATCCCGCTCACCAGGCTGAACAAGGAGAGGGTCACGGTGAGCAGCCTGTCGGCGCTAGGATCCGCCACATAACACAAGCACTCAGGTCACTGCAAGGCAAGTACAAATATGACTCAGTCATTGTCCATGCTGGTGTGAATGACCTGAGACGTGCCTCCCTGGACTACATGAAAAGAGACATAAAGGAGCTCTCTGAGCATGTAGACCAGGCGGTATGACCCTGCCGTTGAGTAGCATCTTACCCTCACCAGGCCCATAATTGAGTACAATGCCCCTTTGGGATGGACCTTACCAGACACCTGCAGCAATTGAAAGACCCCAAAAGTACCTCACCAACAGGATCAAACGGCTCAAACAGATGCCATATGCTCGCCGGTTAAAGAAACTCCAGCTCTACTCAGTGGCATACCGCCTGTTCAGAGGCAATCTGTGCCTGACGTATAAAGCCATGTCCAACCGAATTAATGGACATGCTGCACCTCAGAAAATCCAAATCCCATCGAGCTACGCTCGAGAGACTTGAACCTCAGCACTGAAATAAATAGGACATGCTGGAGGGACAAATTCATAACCCAGAGGCTCCCTTCACTCTGGAATAAAATCCCAGTCCAGGTTAGGCAGAGTCCTCATTGACTCTCTTCAAGAGGAATCTTGATGAGTGGATGGGCGATCGTAGGTTTACCGGGCATCATTTCTGTGTCACTGTTAGACAGAGGCACAGTATACTATAGCAAAATAAATTTAAAATGGGTGGTGAAAGCCAAACACATTCTGGCTAGGCTTATAAATGCCCTAGGGCAGATAGCCTAGTTATGAACCTATGAACCCACCTCAGTTAGGGCAGAATGGGAGGAGGGTAGTAATATGCTGGAGGGGTCACTTTGGCAGAGACTGTTTCACTTGTGTAATATGCTTATATTTATTAATGACTAATATTCACACCTCCTAATTAGACCGTGGTGGTGGTGCTGCGGTTGTGTGTTGCTGTCTGGTTCAATTCTCAGCTATAGCATCTTCAGTGTGGAGACATGCGTGAATGGGCGTACCTTCGTTGAAGGTTGTGCGTCAGGGCTGGTAACTGCACGTAAAATCAACTACCAATCTTTAGCAGACTGGAGTTCCGCTGTGGCGACCCCTAACCAGGAAAAGCCAAAAGACACAAACAAATATATACTGATTCCATGGCTGCATCAACTCACAGAAGGGAGAAATCTCCCCAAGCAAGAGAATCATTGCTGGCGCACACTTAGAAACCACGCCAGAAATTATTTCCTATGGAAAACAACATTTGGCATTAAGCTATTCATTTTTTTTTTCTGTGTGCCGATGCTTGAGCAATTTCACCACAAACACATATACAAAAGCCATTGTCCATTATAAGACTTTGTATTTGATTCAAGATTGCTATAAATCTGACTTTTGCACAAGAATTTCTTACAAAAAGTTTACAAAAAGGCTTCATAAACAGAATTAACTTATAAATTAGGGAAACATAAGAAGACAACAATGTGTATTACCTGAAATCAAAAATCTGTGCCTACAAATCACCCCATAACACAGGTTAGGGGGAGGACTAAAGAAACAAAAACAAATATATATGACTTGGAGAGCCAATGGTCTTGGAGGGAGAAACAGAAGAGTTTTATTGTCTATGCTACTACAGATGTCAAATGAGGTATTTTGTACAACATATAATAATACCTACTTAACATAGCTATACTCCACATGGTACCCTATAACTATAATCGCCTAATAATCAATGCACACACTGATTTACCTTTAGTTATTTATAAAATGTATAACAACATTATGCATCATGCATGTGCAACTATTCTATCTATAATGCAGTTAGCGCAGTGCAAGATTTCTTTAAAATATTAAAAATAATTAGCAATAGGAACTAGCTGGCTTTCAACATCAAGACAGTAAGTGATATCATATTAGCCTGAGGGTACACCTGAATGTGCTTAATCACAAGGTGATAGGAACACTTGCTCTTGACTTAACACTTCCTCTTCTTAAATAACATAGCATAATATGCACAATTGTTAGCACCTTTTTAGTATGAAAAAATGCATGAAGTATGTACAAACTTTTAAAAATCTAATGAACAACAGGAAGTGTATTTCAGATGCCTATTAATGACTTTTTGCATCAAAGCTATATTAATAGAATGCTGACAGCACTGCAGGGTCACTTCAGCTGCCCCTGCTACTGTTAAAACACCAAGACTAGTACACAAAACTCTATTCTGAGTAGCAGTACCAAGCACTCCTGTCTAATCCCACCCTAGCTTTAGAAATGCAGCTGGAACACATTTTCTCACCAGCGTTGGGTGAAAAGGAAATATATTTGTCCACTCCTTAATATAATAATTCTAAACACTAACTTCAAAACAAAACACTTTGGATTATAAAACTTACCTTTGTTGTAGTGTAGTCGGTGTGTACACAACGAAATAAATAAATCCTCTCTCTACGGCTACGCTACGATCGCGCTCCTTCCTGCAGCTTTTCTTTATATAAATTGCCCGAACGGTGTTTTCGCGCATGCGCATACCAGTGGAAAGACGCTGGTATGGAAAAAACTTAAAAAAAAGAAAGTTGGCGCAAGCGCAGAAGAGCAAAACTACGCGGACGTGTAAACACACGGAAAAAAAGTGAAATTAAATTTAAATTTAAGGGTCGCGGGCCGCATGGAAGAGTTCTGAGGGCCGCATGCGGCCCGCGGGCCGCGGGTTGGACACTACTGTAACTAGATCTTGTAACTCCTTACATTCAATACCTTCTGCCAGAGCATCTACCTTAGACTTTAATTGTGAAAGAAGATAGTTTTGATATCTCAGCATGTGGAATTGACAATTCAAAGCCCTCATGGCTAAAGTTGAAGAAGTATAAACTTTCTTTCCCCATCTGTCTAAAGCCCTTGCCTCTTTATCCGGAGGAACCGGATTTTTAACAACAGAAGCCTTAACCCCTTTAGGTCCCTGAGTAACAGTCTCTGGATCAGCCCTAGGGCTTTTAAAAAGATACTTATGAGCTTCAGGCACCCTATAGTACCTGTCCGGCTTAACAGGAGCGGGAGGTAAAGAATCAGGATTAAGAGAAGCCTCTGCAAAAACATCTTCCACCACAGTAAGAACAGGAGGTATAGCTAAAGGCCTATGCTGGGGTGAAAAAAATTCCCTAAGTCTTTTCCTGGAATCAGAGAAATCCTGACCTTCCCATTTAAAATGCTCCCTCATGGAATGGAGAGTCTCTGAGAATGAAAAATCCTCAGGAGGAGAAGCAGTAGGAGTAGTGTCATCCACATCAGAATCAGAATAAGGAGAAAACTCCTGCAAATCTTCAGCCGAAGACTCGGAAGTATCAGAATCCTGCTCAAAATTCCCAAGTTCAGGATCCACCCTAGGCCTTTTGTCAGGAGGGGGCATAGAACCCCTAATCAGAGTAATTAAATCTTCAGCCATCCTAAGCATATGTCTCTTGGGCACAGGGCCTGAAGTACTAGGAGAGACACCTGCTGAAGCTAAACCTGGCCTGCCCCTGGAAGAAGCCTTGGGAACAGTAGGGGAAGGCCTAACCACTTTAGGCAGTGAGGGGAGGACAGTTACCTGAGAAGCCCCTTCAGCCTGGCCTACCTCCTGAGAAGACACATCCTGTAATAATAAAGTCTCTCCCTGGGACTCTAAAGAAACTTCTGTTTGAACCTCCGGCTCTACCGAGCCTTCTAAAGAACCGACGTCCGGGACGGACGGTTCTTCTAACCTAGGCCTAGGTGCTTTGTCCTTGCGTTTCTTCGACGAAGCGGGCGTCGGAGCATCCGACGGCATTTTGTAGTTGCACCGCTTCCCGAAGACTAACCTGGCACAATCTAATCTCCTCTTAATAGTACGTTTGTTAAACCTAGCACAAGAGGGACACCCAACAACGTCGTGCTCAGGCCCTAAACAAGGTATACACAAGTTATGGTAATCCCTATGTGGTATCTGCTTCCCACAAGAAATACAGTTATTTACTTTTTCTGACATCCGGTAAAATACTGAGGCAAGAAAAAACCAAAATATTCCCCAACGGGGTACTTAGCCAACTTTGATTCGGTCTGAAACTCCGGTTTCGGAAAATCTCAGGACGCCAACCCGCACTCGCAACGTTGCTTCTGCATCGGACCACGCGGCAAAAAAGACTGAGGATATGACGTCGGTCATGCGCATTTATACCCTGACGTCCTGGCGTCAGTTTAATGCGCCTTGACCGACGTCAGCCATATACTTTGGTATTCGGGCCGACCGAGGACAGCGGTATACCCCAAGTGTAAGGACTGCAGCAATGTGAGATGAAGAACATCACAAAAATTAAGCATGTATGAACATATATACAAACAAATACACCATAAGAGACCCCCCCCCCCCATCTAGCTATTGGGAAGGTAAATACCCTAGGAGTACCACAGAGGGGAAGGAGGGTGGGTAATCCTGACTGCAGATGCTATCCTGTTCGGACATCTACATTTATGGTAGGTACAAAACTGTACTGTGTCCTTCAAGGATGCATCTGCAGTCATAACAAATGGGTAGAATACCATAGCCAAAATAGGGGAGGAGGAAAAGGAATCATGGTGTAGTTAGGATCCCTTGCAGTACAGCAGTGGCAAACCCTGCTCGGGATCTGGAGTATAGAGGTAAATTATAATGCTTGGCAAATGTATGCACGGAGGTCCAAGTAGCCGCCTCAATAATGTCCTTGGTTGCCACTCCTCGTAAGAAAGCTGTGGTAGTGGTTGTAGCCCTTGTTGAATGAGGTCTTATGTCCTGTGGAACTGGTTTTCCATGGTAGGAGTAACAGAATCTTATGCAATTTCCTATCCATTTGGAGATTGTCTGCTTGGAAATTGCTTTTCCTTCCCTTCCTGTTGCATAGGCCACTAAAAGCTGGTCAGTTTTTCTATTACTTTTGGTTCTGTCCAGGTAGTAGCGTAACTGTCTATGTACATCCAAGGTATGTAGTAGCCTTTCCCCCCTGTTCTGTGGGTTGGGAAAGAAGGTAGGCAGGTGGATCGCCTGGTTTAAGGACACTCTGGATACCACCTTAGGCATAAATGTAGGATTAGTTCTCATGGACACTCTATCTTGATGGAAGATTAGGAAGGGTTGTACTGCCATTAAAGCCTGTAGTTCTGAAACCCTCCTTGCTGAAGTAACTGCCAGTAGGAAGGCAGTTTTCCATGATAGGTGTTGAAGATCTGCTGTTCCTGCTGGTTCAAATGGTGGGAGTGTCAATTTTTCTAGCACAAAATTCAAGTCCCATGCTGGTAATGGTGGTTTCCTAGGGGGTTTTACATTCTTGATCCCTCTGAGGAATTGCCTGAGTACAGGATGTGAGAAGACAGGTGGATCGAAGCTGTATTCTGCAGAAATAGCTGATGCATGTATCTTGATGGAGGAATAGGACAGGCCTGTATGAAGAAGCTCTGCCAAGTACTCCAGGATGTTAGCAATGTCTATGTTTGACACATCTTTTCCTTTTTCAGCACTCCAAGTGGCAAACCTTTTCCATTTTCCTGCATAGTTCCTTCTTGTTGAAGGTCTGCGGGCTTCAAGGATAATGTCTTTAACCCTTTGAGATAAGCCTGGGTTAGTTGTTGTTAAGTGATGTTCCAGGCAGTCAGTTGTAAGGTTTTTAGGTTTGGGTGTAGGATGCTGTAGTTGTTCTGAGTTAACATCAAAGGCATCAGGGGTATTGACCACATTCTCCCCTGTGACATGCTCCTCAGCAAAGGATACCAGTGTTGTCTTGGCCAATTTGGAGCTATCAGAATTATCCTAGGGTGTTCCTCTTTGATTTTCAGTAGTACCTTGTGCATCAAAGGGAGAGGTGGAAATGCATAAGCTGTTAGGCCTTTCCAACTGAAGGATAGAGAGTCCAACTTCCATGCAAGCGGGTGGAAAGTCCTTGTGCAGAATTTCTTGAGCTGGTGGTTGAGTGGGGATGCGAATAGGTCTATTTGGGGCATTCCCCATTTCTTTGTGATGGTCTTGAAGATGTCCGGGTGCAGCATCCATTCGTGAGCATCCGAGGTGGTTCTGCTTAGCATGTCTGCTAGGATGATTTCTTTTCCTGGCACAAATATTGCCTGTAACTGGATGTTGTGGCTCAGAGCCATGTTCCAAAGATCCATAGTCATTCTGCATAGAGGGTAAGAATGAGTGCCTCCCTGCTTGTTGATGTACCACATGACAGTGGTGTTGTCTGTCCTTATCATTAAATGGCCTTCTTTGAGGAATGGCCTGAATTTCTGGATTGCTAATTTTACTGCCAGCATTTCTTTTTGGTTTATGTGCAGGTGCAGCTGGTCTGGAGTCCACAATCCTTGTATGCACTTGTCCAACATGTGCGCCCCCCAGCCTAGGTGTGAGGCGTCCGTTGTGATGGTTTGGTTTGCTTGACAGTTGTGGAAGGGCAAGCCTGTGTTTGACTGGCATGCTCGGGCCCACCATAGGAACTCTTGCTTCAGGCATGGAATTAGTGGGATTTCGGTTTCTGAGCTGTGCCTGTGCTGAGACCATAAATTCTTTAGGTACCACTGTAATTTTCTCATATGCAGTCTGGCATAGGGGACCAGGAGTATGCATGATGCCATAAAGCCCAAGGCCTGCAGTACTTTTCTTGCTGTTAGTTTGTTCTGCTTTGTTAATGTCAAGAAGTAAAGAGGAAGTTGTTCTTGTTTTTCTGCAGTCAGGAATGCCATTTGTTTTACTGTGTCCAATTCTGCACCCAAGAAAGTTCTTGTCTGGGATGGGATCAGTCTTGACTTTTTTAAATTGACTGTGTATCCCAGGGCTTGTAGTAAGCAAATGACCCTTTGTAAATCTGTTGTCAACTTGTCTTTGTTGTCCGCTTGTAACAGGCAGTCGTCCAGGTATGGATAAATTTGGATTCCCTGTAGCCTGCAATGAGCGATTACTGATGCCAGGCATTTTGTGAATACTCTGGGCGCAGTAGATAAGCCAAAGGGCAATGCTGAGAATTGATAATGCTCTGATCCTGCAAGAAATCTGAGGTATCTTCTGCAATTTGGTCGTATGGGGACGTGCAGGTATGCCTCCTTGAGATCTAGAGTTACCAGCCAACACTCCTTGCCCAGCATGGGAAGAAGTTGCTGTAGGGTCAGCATTTTGAATTTTGGGACGATGATGTAAGTGTTTAAGACGGACAGGTCGAGTATAGGTCTCCAACTTTCTCTTTTCTTGGAACTAGAAAGAGTCTGGAGTAGAATCCTTTGCCCTGTTGTGCTATTGGAACTCTTTCCACAGCTCTCATCTGTGTTAGTTGAGCTACCTGCTTTAGAGCTTCTGCTTTTTGAGTTGGAGGTAGGTTTGGCATTCCTCTTTTACTGGTAAGGTGTGGAAGTGGAACCTGTAGCCTTGGTCTATGGTTTGTAAAATCCACTTGTCTTTTGTGATATAGTGCCAATTTCTTGAAAATAAGGTTAACTTTCCGCCTAAAGGTGCTGCTATTTGCTCCCTGGTAGGCGGTGTCAGAGGCCAGTCACTGTGATTGTCCTGTTGCAGTGGCAGTGGTTGTGTCCGTGCCTCGCTGGTTATTGCCTTGCCACTGGCGTCCTCTATAGGCACCTCCTCTGGTTTGATTTCTACCTCTAGAGCGTCTATTCCTGCCTCTTTGAGATCTTGAGGAATCTGGAAAGGACCAATTTTTGGCAGGCCAGTTCCTGCTAAACCTTGGGGGCTGAACCTGTAAGAAATCCTTAACTGTTTGAACAGATTTTGCCTTCTCCTCCATTTTCTTCATTACTTCCTGAGCAGAGGTACCAAAAAGACTGTCCTTATCCATAGGAGCATCTAACAGCTTTGCTTTAACATGATCCGGCAGGACCTGCTCTTTCAACCATGCATGCCTTCTTATTACTGTGCCAGTCATGGCTGATCTAAATGAAGCCTCCAGTGCATCATAGCCACATTTTAAAGAATGGTTACTAACCTGCTGTATGTTATTTACCATTTCTAAAACATATTTCTTATCTAAGGATTCATCAGAGGACAGTTTCTTAGATAACTGATCAAGCATAAACTCTTGGCATTGGATCATGTGAAACTGACAGTTTAAAGCTCTGGCTGAGAGAGTAGCAGAGGTGTAAACTTTTTTGCCCCATCTCTCTAAGGACCTGGATTCCCTTTCAGAAGGGAGAGGGTTCTTTGCTGAGGTAGAAGCTACTGCCTTAGGCCCTTGGGAAATAGTTTCAGGATCTGCAAGTGGGGCCTTGAAAAGGTGGTGATGAGTGTGAGGAACCCTGTAAAATCTGTCTGGTTTGGCAGGGGCTGGGGGTAAAGAATCAGGTGCAGTGGAAACATCATTAAATGCATCATCCACAACAGGCAAGACTGGAGGTATAGCTAAGGGTCTATGTTGTGGTAAGTGCAGAAAGGTCCTAAGCCTTTTTCTTGAATCTGAGAAATCTTGTCCCTGCCATTGGAAATGTTCTCTCATGGCATGTAAGGTTTCCCCAAAGGAAAATTCCTCTGGTGGAGAGGCAGAAGGAATGGATTCATCAGCATCGGAGTCTTCATAAGTAGAAAAAGGAGCCTCTGGCTGATCTGTAGTATGTGAGTCATCCGAAGAATTATCAGAGGACTCTGGCTGGGGGGGCTCTGCCCTAGGTCTCTTTTCTGGGGGCTGAGAGGCCCTGTCTGGGTGAGATTGGGATCCCCTAATTAAGGAGATTAAATCCTCTGCCAGAGTTAGCATTTGAGAACTAGAAGTGTGTCTGTGTGAGGGGGCCTTAACAGGCACTGATTTAACAGTTTTGGCTGCTTTGGCCCTGGCAAAGGCCTTTATAGACATGGCAGCAGGAGGCCTAGCAGCACCACGTGCTGGGGTAGAGACATCCAAAGGGATGGTGTCCGATAAGTCACTAGAAACCACAGTAGTAGGCAAAACTTCAGAGGCCGATTCAACTAAGGTAGCAGGGGCCTCAGTAGTAGTCATGGATTCGGCTGAGGGTAGACCGGTTTTCTCGGTTTCGGCCGAAACCGAGACACTCGCGGCTTGCTTAACCGTGGTTTCGGCCGAAACCGCGGACCGCGAGTGTCGGTCTTTTTCTTTGCATTTAACTATTTGGGTAGTTGGAGGATCCGACGGCATAATGTACGCAAAGTCTGTGCCGAAAAACTGTTCAGCAAACTCCGACCGACGCCTAAGCGTTCGTCGGTTGAAGGAAGCACAGGCTAAACAGGCAGCTACGTCGTGGTCTGGGCCTAAACAAGGTAGGCAGTATGAGTGGAAATCTTTATGAGGTATTTGTTTCCCACAAGTTAAACAGTTATTTACTTTTTCTGACATCGGCTGAGGCAAGAAAGAGTCCCCAACGGAGTACTTAGCTTTTTAGAAGTCTTCGAAGTAGTATTCGGTAGTAGGAATCTCTGGATCTGACCGACCGGCACTTGCGAACAGCTTCTGCTTCGGGCGCCACGCGGCAAGAAAGACTGAAGAAAATGGCGTCGGCTGATGCCTTTATACCCGAAGACCAGCAGAGATGACGTCGGGTGAAGTGCGACATCAGCCGAAGCCGGATCCAGACTTTGGAATCCGGCCGACCGAATGGCTGCCTGACGACAGGACAACCCATTTGTTATGACTGCAGATGCATCCTTGAAGGACATCAGCCAAAGGTCTGTGCTGAGGAAGCTTGAGGAAGGTACGAAGCCTTTTCCTAGAGTCAGAGAATTCCTGACCCTGCCATTGAAAATGTTCTCTCATGGAATGCAGGACTTCACCAAAAGAGAAATCCTCTGGAGGGGAGGAAGAGGGAATTGATTCCTCAGCATCAGAGTCCTCGTAGGCCTGGAAGGATTCTTCTTGGGTATCAGAATGCTCAGAATCCCCAGAGGCCTCATCCGAAGAGAGGTAGTCTGCCTGCTCTGTTCTAGGCCTTTTCTCTGCAGGAGGCTGAGAGCCCCTGTCCGGATGAGGCTGAGTCCCCCTGATAAAGGAAATAAGATCTGCAGCCAGAGACATGATCTGCTTATCAGATGAAGGGTCCTGGGCAGCAGGTTTAGGATCGGCCTTGGCCTGACTGGCGGCCTTAGCACGTGCAAAGGCCTTGATGGACATGGATACAGGAGGCCTAGCAGCCCCACGTGCAGGTGTAACCTTGTCCACAGAAATGGTGTCGGGTAGATCCAGAACGTCGGTTTCCGGAGGAAAATCAACAGCTGGCACCGGAGAGATCTCCGAGACCGAAGGTCGTGTTAACACTGTGTCGTCGGCCTGGAGCGGTGGGTTTACCACTTCGGAAGGGACCGGAGCACTAGCAGAGGGTTTAGGAGTAACATTGGTAGTGGACGCGGGCCGAAGGTGTCGGTCCCGGTCCTTGCGTTTCTTAGCAGATTGGGTTGTCGGTTGATCCGACGGCATGATATACGCAAAAGATTCACCGAAAAAGTCCTCGGCGAATTCTGCCCGGCGCCTGAGAGTGCGCTTATTAAAGCAAGCACAGGCCGAGACGTCGTGGTCTGGGCCCACGCAAGGAAGGCAGAGAGAATGGAAGTCCTTATGAGGTATTTGTTTACCACAAGACAAACAATTATTAACTTTCTCAATTTGTTCTGACATCGGCTGAGGCAAGAATAAATGTTCCCCGATGGGGTACTTAGCTTTAGATGACTTCGTACTGAAAACACAGGAGCTGACCGACCGCACTTGCGAACTGCTTCTGCTTCGGGCACGCGGCAAGAAAGACTGAAGAAGATGGCGTCGGCCGATGCCTTTATACTCCAGCCGTTGTGACGTCAGAGAGGAGGCGACACCAGCCGACGCCGGACCCAGACTTTGGAATTCGGCCGACCGAGGGCTGCCTGAGGCAGGACAACCCATATGTTATGACTGCAGTTGCATTCTTGAAGGACATCAGTAGTTCCAAGCAAGTACACCATAGGAGGATAACCCAATTAGGTTGTAAGAGGAGGTGTTAGCCACTAGTCCTTTACCAAGAGGGGAAGGAGGGAGAGAAACCTGTACTGCAGCTGTATTAGCACTTGAACATCTACATTTATGGCAGGTACAAAACTGTACTATGTTCATCGTGCATACAGCTGCAGTAATCACATATGGGTAGAATCCCAAAGCTACGCACAGGGTGGTAGGCACTAGGTGGAACTGGGATGAGCCAGAATGCCCTGCAATACAGCAGTGGCAAAGCCTGCTCTAGTTTTGGAATATAAAGGCAGGTGGTAGTGTTTTGTGAAGGTATGCACAGAACTCCAAGTGGCTGCCTCCAAAATATCTTTGGTAGGAACTCCTCTGAGGAAGGCTGTAGAGGTAGCTGTGGCCCTGGTGGAGTGGGATCTGATGCCTGTAGGGACAGATTTCCCATGATAGGAGTAACAAAATCGTATGCAGTGGCCTATCCATTTTGAAATTGTCTGTTTGGTAACAGGCTTCCCTTGAGCTCCTACAGCATAAAACACAAAAAGCTGTTCTGATTTCCTGAAAGGCTTTGTTCTGTCCAAATAATAACGTAGCTGCCTATGGATGTCTAAGGAATGTAGCAGCCTTTCCCCTTTGTTTTGAGGATTGGGGTAAAAGGTAGGTAAGTGTATGGCTTGATTTAAAGCTACCCTGGAGACTACTTTAGGCATAAATGACGGATTGGTTCGAAGGGAAACCCTGTCCTGATGAAAGATGAGAAAGGGCTGCATAGCCATGAGGGCTTGTAGCTCCGAAACCCTACGAGCCGAGGTAATGGTCAGAAGGAAAGCTGTTTTCCAGGACAAATATTGCAAATCTGTTGAGGCAGCTGGTTCAAAGGGAGGCAATGTTAATTTTTCTAGAATGTAATTAAGATCCCAGGCTGGCACTGGTTGTTTCCTTGGTGGTCTTATATTCTTAGCCCCTCTGAGGAACTGTCTTAAAAGTGGGCGAGAGAATAACGGTGGATCCGTGTTGAATTCTGCAGAAATGGCTGAGGCATGGATTTTTATGGAGGAAAATGAAAGCCCACTGTTCAGCAGCTCAGCTAGATACCGTAATACCTGAGGCAAATTTAGTTTTCTAGGATCCTGGCCTTTTTTCTCATTCCAGGAGCAAAACCATTTCCATTTTGCGGAGTAGGCCTTTCTAGTTGATGGCCTTCTGGCCTCCAGAATGACGTCCTGCACCTCTTTGGGGAGTAGGATCTGTTGTGGTGTTAAGGAATTTTGCATGCAGCGAGATTGAGTGTTTTCAGCTGACTGTGAAGAGTTTTGTAGCTGTGCTGAGTCAGGAGAAGAGGCATTAGAGGTAGAAACCAGGGAGGAGTATGTGTTAGGCTCCTTAGGAGTGGGTACCAGTGCTGTCTTGGCCAGTCTGGAGCAATCAGTATCATCTTCGGTTTGTCTGCTCTTGCTTTCAAGAGCACCTTGGGCAGAAGAGGCAGAGGTGGGAAAGCGTACACTGTCCATGCTGTCCAACTGAATGAAAGGGCATCCACTCTCCAGGCCTTTGGATGGAAGGTCCTTGAACAAAACTTTTCCAATTGATGATTCCTGTGGGAGGCGAAGAGATCTATGTCTGGCCTTCCCCACGCTTGGATTATCTGTGTAAACACCTGAGGATGCAACTTCCATTCGTGCGGATCTGTCATATTTCTGCTTAGACTGTCTGCCAGCGTGTTTTCCAAACCTGGCAAGTACTGTGCGCTAAGTTCGATTTGTCATTCCAGAGCCAAGTTCCAAAGTGTCATGGCTAGTCTGCACAGGGGGTATGAATGTGTTCCTCCTTGTTTGTTTATGTACCACATTACTGTGGTGTTGTCTGTTCTTATCAATAATTGTCCTGGATGCAGGAGGTCCTTGAATGCTGTAATTGCATTTATCACTGCTAGCATTTCTTTTTGGTTGATGTGAAGGTGCTTTTCCTTTTGGGACCATTTGCCCTGAATGCACCTGTCTGTCATGTGCGCCCCCCAGGTGTAATCTGAGGCGTCTGTTGTGATGACTTGATTTGCTTGAGGCTTGCAGAATGGGAGACCTGTGTTTGTTTGACATGCTTGGGCCCACCATAGAAATTCCTTTTGCAAACATGAAATTATTGGTATTATTGCTTCCAAATTGTGGCTGTGCTGAGACCATAGGTTTTTTAGGTACCAATGAAGTTTTCTCATATGCAACTTTGCACATGGGATTAAAAGAATGCAATATGCCATGAAGCCCAGAGCCTGCAGGATTTTCCTTGCAGTAAGCCTGGTACAATTTGCTAGTATTTTGAAGTACTGAGTTAGTTGCCCCTGTTTTTCTGGCGTGAGGTAGGCCATCTGGGTGTTTGTGTCCAAGTTGGCACCCAGGAAAGTTATTTTCTGAGATGGTGTTAGCCTGGATTTCTCTTTGTTGATTGTGTATCTCAGAGAATTCAGTAACCGTATTGCATAAGCCAGATGTTCCAGAAGTTTGTGCTTGCTGTCCACTTGGATCAGGCAGTCGTCCAAATAAGGGTAAATTTGTATCCCTTGAAGTCTGCAGTAGGCGATTACTGATGCCAGGCATTTCGTGAATACTCTGGGCGCAGTAGATAAGCCAAAGGGCAATGCAGAGAATTGATAGTGAATTGAACCTGCAAGAAATCTGAGGTATCTTCTACAGCTTTGTCTGATTGGGACATGCAGGTATGCCTCCTTGAGGTCCAATGTTACCAGCCAAAACCCCTTGCCCAGCATGGGAAGAAGCTGCTGTAATGTGAGCATCTTGAATTTTGGCAGTAGAAATGTATTTAGGATGGATAAGTCCAAAATGGGTCTCCAGTCGGTTCCTTTCCTTGGTACCAGAAATAGTCTGGAATAAAAACCTTGACCTTGTTCGTGAGTAGGTACCCCTTGAATAGCTTTCATGTCCATGAGTTCTGAAATTTGTATTTGTGCCTCTGCCCTTTGATTGTGTGGCAGGTTTGGCATGCCTCTCATTTTTGGAAGAGTGTGAAAATGAAATCTGTAGCCTCTGTTTATAATGTCCAGGATCCATTTGTCTGTTGTGATAATATGCCAATTTCTTGTAAATAATGCCAGCTTTCCTCCCAAGGGAGCTGCCAGCTAAGACTTGCTTGGCATGAAAAGGAGGAAGTCATTGGGTTTGTTTTCTGTATTGTTATGCACTGTCTTCGCCACCTCTTGGTGCTGGAGTTTGCCATTTTCTGCCTCTATATGATCCTTGAGATTGTCCTCTGCCCCTTGTGCGCCTGTATCTACCTCTTTGGGGCTTGTCCGTGGCTGGAAAGGACCAGTTTTTAGAAGGCCAATTTCTGCTAAAACGAGGTGGTTGTACCTGTAGAAAAGCCTTGACAGTTTGCATAGATTTAGCTTTTTCTTCCATTTTACGTAGTATCTCCTCAGCATTAGTACCAAATAGTACATCCTTTTGTAAAGGAGCATCTAGTAGTTTAGCTTTAACATGATCAGGCAAGCTTTGTTCCCTAAGCCAAGCATGTCTACGAATGACTGATCCTGTAACAGCAGCTCTACTTGAGGCCTCTAAGGCATCATAGCCACATTGTAAGGTGTGTTTACCCACTTGTTCTGCACTATGCATAATATCCTGCAATTCCTTCAAATCTGGTTGATCAGGTTGAGACATTTTATTTCTTAATTGAGATAACAGAAACTGCTTGTATTTAAGCATATGGAACTGACAATTTAAGGCCTCATGGCTAGGGTGGCCGAGGTATATACCTTTTCCCCCCCATCTTTCTAAGGATCTAGATTCTCTTTCGGAAGGTAGTGGATTCTTGGCAGTAGAGGCCTTCATTCCCTTGGGGCCTTGAGAAATGGTTTCAGGGTCAGCATTATGGCTTTTGAAAAGAAATTGGTGAGAGTTAGGAACTCTGTAGTACCTATCAGGTTTGACTGGAGCAGGAGGCAGGGAATCCGGACTAAGACAAGCCTCCGAGTAAACATCATCAAGTATGTCCAAGACAGGAGGTACATCCAGCGGTCTGTGTTGAGGTAACAAAAGAAATTCCCTAAGCCTTTTCTTGGAATCAGAAAAGTCTTGGCCTTCCCAATGGAAGTGCTCCCTCAAGTTGTGCAAGGTTTCCCCAAAAGAGAAATCCTCTGGGGGAGATACAGAAGGAACGGACTGTTCTGCATCCGAATTTTCATAAGGGGAGTACGAGTGCTCCTCTACATCAGAATGTTCTGAGAAAATGAAGCCCTGTTCAGAAGAGGGAGAATCTTCCTCCACTCTGGGTCTCTTGTCTGGAGGGGGCTGGGAACCCCTGATAAGGGTAATCAAATCCTCAGCCATTTTAAGCATCTGCTTTTTAGGCATGGGGCCTGGGGATGGGCCCTGAGCAACAGGCCTCTTGGGATGCATGGCTGATTTGGACTTAGTAAAGGCCTTAATGGAAAAGGAAGATGAGGGCCTAAAGACACCCTGGTGGAAGTGGACCTGTCCACATTAGGAGACTCAACACTCACAGTGGATTTGGTGGTTGTAGTCTGAGTAAGGGCCGAGGCACCTGCGGTCTCGGGTACAGAAGACACCGCCAAAGAAGTGTCGTCGGTAGTCAGGGACTGCAAAGGCGTCTTGCTGAGAACCGGACCACGTGCAGTCGGTGGAGATGGCGGGCCTCGTGTGTCGGTCCTTGTCCTTGCGTTTTTTGGACAAAACGGTAGTCGGAGTCTCCGACATTTTATAATCAAAGGCTTTACCAAAATAATGTTGGGCGAACTCCGCCCGACGCTTAATAGTGAGTTTATTGAAGGGAGCACAAAAGCGACAGCCCGAAACGTCGTGGTCTGGGCCTAAACAAGGTATGCAGAGGGAATGGAAATCCTTATGCGGTATTTGCTTCCCACAAGAAATACAATTGTTAACTTTGTCTGACATCGGTCTGAGGCAAGAAAAGTTTCAACGGGTACTTAGCTTTAAAGAAGACTTGGTTTCCAATTTTCAGAATTCAGGAGCTGGCCGACCGGCACTTGCGAACTGCTTCTGCTTCGGCACCGCCGCAAAAAGACAAAAGAATATGGCGTCGGCTGTGTCTTATATACCCCTGTCGCACTGACGTCAGGAAAGAAAGCGACAACAACCGACACCGGACCAACACTTTGGAATTCGGCCGACCGAGGGACCGCCTGACGGCAGAGAACCCATATGTGATTACTGCAGCTGTATGCACGATGAACATCTGTACTATGTTCATTGTGTTTCACTGCTGCAGTCATTACACTTGGGTTGAATCCCAAAGCTGAGGTAGGGTGGCTGGTTCTATAGAGGATTTGGGGTGGCTACGAGGCCCTGCAGCACTGCAGTGGCAAAGCCAGCTCTGGATTTAGAATAAAGAGGCAAGTGATAATGTTTGGTAAAGGTGTGCACTGAACTCCAAGTTGCAGCTTCCAAGATATCTTTGGTAGGTACTCCTCTAAGGTAGGCAGTTGCAGTGGCTGTTGCCCTGGTGGAATGTGGCCTAATGTTACTAGGTACAGTTTTCCCATGTTGTGTGTAGCAGAAACGGATACAGTGTCCTATCCACTTTGAAATGGCCTTTCCCTGTGATCCTGCAGCATATGCTACAAACAATTGCTCAGTTTTCCTGAAAGCTTTTGTATTGTCCAAGTAGAATCGTAACTGTCTGTGCATCTCAAATGAATGCAGAAGTCTTTCCCCTTTATTCTGGGGATTTGAATAAAAAGTTGGCAAGTGAATAGTTTGGTCAAGAGCTACACTGGAAACCACCTTTGGCATAAATGAAGGGTTTGTTCTTAAAGAAATCCTGTCTTGGTGAAAAATGATGTAAGGCTCCACTGCCAAATTAGTGCCTGTAACTCTGAGACCCTACGTGCTGAGGTTATTGCCAGAAGCAGAGCAGTTTTCCACAACACATTTTAATTCTGCTGAATTGGCTGGCTCAAAAGGAGGTAAAGTTAGTTTTTCCAAGACAAAATTGAGGTCCCAAGTTGGTGTTGGTGCTCTCAGGGGCGGTCTTATGTTTTTAGCCCCTCTGAGGTACTGTTTTAGCAATGGATGAGAGAAAATAGGAGGATCTGTGTTGTAATGAGCCGAGATGGCAGAGGTGTGGATCTTAATGGATGAAAAGGATGGGGCTTTGTCCAGCACCTCAGTTAAGTATTGTAATATCTGAGGAATATTTGGGACAAGAGGGTCGAACTTTGAGCATGGTTCCAAGCACAGAATCTCTTCCACTTTTCTGAATAGGATTTCCTAGTGCTAGGCCTCCTGGCCTCCAAAATGACATCCATAACAGCTTTAGAGAGAGGTGTTGTCTGCTTGACTAAGGAATCTGCCATGCAGCCAGGTTTAAGGTTTTGAGATGGCTGTGCAGGATCTGATTGTTTTGTTGAGTCAGAAGATGCGGAATTTGAGGTAAAATCCATGGTGGGCCTTGAGTTAAGTTCTTTAAGATTGGTTACCAGTGCTGGCGTGGCCAGTCTGGGGCAATCAGGATAATTTTTGGCTTTTCTTGTCTGGCTTTTAGGAGTACCTTTGAAAGGAGAGGCAGTGGTGGGAAGGCATAAACTTTTAGGCTTTTCCAGCTGAATGAGAGAGCATCCACTTTCCATGCTTGTGTGTGCTAAGTCCTTGTGCAGAATTTCTGTAGTTGGCAATTCATTGGGGGGGGCAAAAAGATCTATGTCTGGGCTTCCCAATTTTTGTTATCATGCTGAATACTTGTGGATTTAATTTCCACTCGTGAGGATCCATGATGTTTCTGCTTAAGTAGTCTGCCAGAGTATTTTGCTTTCCTGGCAGGAATTGTGCTTGCAGATGAACTTGATAGGTTAGAGCTGTGTTCCACAAGGTCATGGCTCGTCGGCAGAGGGGATAAGAATGAGTGCCCCCTTGCTCGTTTATGTACCACATAACTGTGGTGTTGTCTGTCTTTAGTAATAGTTGTCCTGGATGCAGAAGGTCCTTGAAAGCTGTTAAGGCATTTTGTACAGCTAGCATCTCTTTTTGATTGATGTGAAGATGCATTTGGTCTGCGGCCCACTTGCCCTGAATACATTTTCCTGTCATGTGTGCTCCCCAGGCATAATCCGAAGCATCTGTTGTTAGTGTCTGCCTGGCTGTGGGTAGAGTGAAAGGTTGTCCCTTGTTGAGGCGACATGCCTGTGCCCACCATCGAAACTCCTGTTGTAGGCAGGGAATAAGTGGTATTACTGCTTCCAAACTGTGACAGTGTTGAGTCCAAATGTTTTTTAGGTACCATTGCAATTTCCTCGTATGCAGTCTGGCATATGGTATTAGTAGTATGCAGGATGCCATGAACGCCAAGGCCTGCAGAATTTTTCTTGCAGGGAGTTGGGTTTTTGTTGCCATCAATTGAATGTACTGAGTCAGTTGTCCTTGTTTGTCTGGTGTGAGATAAGCTATCTGGGCCGTTGTATTTAAGCTGGCACCCAGAAATATTATCTCTTGTGAGGGCACTAGTTTTGACTTCTTTTCGTTTACTGTTTACCCTAGGCAAATTAGCAATCTTTTTACAAATTCCAGATGCTTTAGAAGAATGTTCTTGCTCTCTGCTTGAATAAGGCAGTCGTCCAAGTAGGGATATATTTGAATTCCTTTTTGTCTGAAAAATGCAATTACTGGTGCCAGGCACTTTGTGAAGACCCTGGGCGCAGTAGATAAGCCAAATGGCAGTACAGAGAATTGGTAATGCATTGAACCAGCTATGAATCTGAGGTATCTTCTGCAATTTTGTCTGATAGGGGACATGCAGGTATGCCTCTTTGAGGTCCAAAGTAACAAGCCAAGCCTTCTTGCCCAGCATGGGAAGAAGCTGCTGAAGTGTCAACATTTTGAATTTCGGAACATCCAGGTAAGTATTTAGAGTAGAAAGGTCCAGTATGGGTCTCCAGGCTTTGTCCTTTCTGGGGACCAGGAAAAGTCTTGAATAAAATCCTTGTCCTTTTTCCTGTTGTGGCACTTTTTGAATAGCTCTCATGCCCATGAGGGCTGTAAATTCTTTTTTGTGCCTCTGCCCATTGATTTTGTGGCAGGTCTGGCATTCCTTTTAGCCTTGGTAGAGTGTGAAAGTGGAACCTGTAACATTGAGACACAATATTCAGAACCCATTTGTCTTGGGTGATTATATGCCAAGTGCTAGTTTTCCCCCTAAGGGAGCTGCCAAAATGTAAGTGCTTGGCATTTGAAGGGGTAAGTCATTGGGACCGTTTCCTATAAGGCTGTGACTTGTCTTCCCCTCCTTTCTGGGTTGAAGCACCCCACTGTCGTGGTCTGTAAGAGCCTTGGGGCTAAGATCTGCCTCTTGGGCATCTGTATCTGCCTCTTTGTGGTTTGTCTGACACTGGAAAGGACCAATTTTTTGAGGGCCAATTTCTGCTAAATCAAGGTGGCTGTACCTATAAGAAATCCTTCACTGTTTGCATAGATTTTGCCTTATCCTCCATTTTCTTTAATACCTCTTCTGCCTTAACACCAAATAAAATATCCTGCTGTAAAGGAGCATCCAATAATTTTGCCTTAACATGATCAGGTAAACCTTGTTCTTTTAACCAAGCATGCCTTTGAATCACAGATCCTGTAACTGCTGCTCTACAAGAAGCCTCTAATGAATCAAAACCACAATGCAGAGTATGTTTTCCCACTTGTTCAGCAACATGCAATAAATCCTGCATTTCCTTATAGTCAGGATGTTCTGAACTTGTAAGCATTTTCTGTTTTAACAGAGACATTAAATATTGTTGGTATTTAAGCATGTGAAACTGGCAATTTAAAGCCCTCACTGCTAAAGTTGCAGAAGTGTAAACTTTCTTCCCCCATCTGTCTAATGCTCTAGAATCCCTGTCAGAGTGAACTGGATTTTTAGCTGTGGAAGCCTTTACCCCTCTGGGACCATGGGAAATAGTTTCAGGATCAGCAACAGGGTTTTTATGAAGAAATTTCTGAGAGTCAGGGACTCTGTAGTACCTGTCTAGCTTGACTGGAGCAAGGGGCACAGAATCAGGATTTAAACTGGATTCAGAGAACACATCATCCACAATATCGAACACTGGTGGAATAGCAAGGGGCCTGTGCTGAAGCAATAAAAGGTCTCTGAGCCTTTTCTTGGATTCTGAGTAAACCTGGCCCTCCCAATGGAAATGCTCCCTCATGGTATGTAAAGTTTCCCAAAAGAGTAATCCTCAGGAGGAGAGGCTGAAGGAATTGACTCTTCAGCATCAGAGTCCTCATAGGGGGGTAAAGAGTATCCCTGGTCTGAAGAGGAATCAGAAAAAATGGAAACCTGGTCAGAGGAATCATAGTCTGTATCGTGCCTAGGCCTTTTATCAGGAGGGGAATGGGAACCCCTGATAAGAGTAATTAAGTCTTCGGCCATTTTGAGCATCTGTTTTTTAGGCATGGAGGCCTGTCCAGGTGAATGCTGTACTTGCTTCTTTGTCTTTAATGTAGTTTTAGACTTCGCTGTAGTTTTCATGGTAAGCTGTGAAGGTCTGAAAACACCCTCAGAAGCCGATGCCCGCTCAGCGGCTCTGGACCCATCTGAGGGGTTAGTTTCCTTAGGCCCAGTACCTTGAGTTTCCAGAGGCCTAGACATCTCCACGTGGGAGTTGGAGGTGGCCTGTGGCTCTGAGGTAGTGGGTGTTAGGGGCTGCAAAAGCGCCTCACTGAAAACCGGCGACTGGTCTAGGAGAGGCTTCATCGTCAGTTTTGGGCCTCGGATGCCTGTCCTTATCCTTGTCTTTGCGTTTTTTGTGTATTCCGGTCGTCGGTTGTTCTGACGGCATGGTATAATTAAACCTTCGGCCAAAGTAATGGCGAGCAAAGTCAAACCGACGTTTAATAGTGCGCTTGTTAAATCTAGCACAAAACCGACAACTAGTGACATCGTGGTTTGGGCCTAGGCATGGAATACAGTAAGAATGAAAATCCTTATGAGGTATTTGCTTCCCACAAGAAATACAATTATTAACTTTTACTGACATTGGTCTGAGGCAAGAAAAAGTTTCCCCAACGGGGTACTTAGCTTTATTGAAGACTTTGGTTCTGAAATTCGAATTGAAAATCTCAGGAGTCGGCCGACCGGCACTTGCGAACTGCTTTTGCTTCGGGCACCGCGTGACAAGAAAGACTGGAGAAAATGGCATCGGCTGCATCTTGTATACCCCTAGCGCACTGACATCAGGGAAGAAGTGACAGTAACTGAAGCCGGGCCAAGACTTTGAAACTCTGGCCGACTGCGGGACCGTCTGACGGCAGGATAACCCAAGTGTAATGACTGCAGCAGTGAAACACGATGAATATCACCTCTTACATGAAACAAACTAGACTAAGCAAAAAGTACAGTTGTGTGCACTTACCATAAATGTAGATGTTCGAGTGTCTTCACCGTTGCAGTCATCACTGTAGGGTTCTTCCTGCAGGCAGGCAGTCCTCGGTCAGCCAGAACCCCAAGGTCTGGGTCCGGCATCGGCTGTTCAGTCGTGCTCCCTGACGTCAGAGCGCTAGGAGTACAAAGCTGCCAGCCGACGCCATGTTCTCCAGTTTTTCTTGCCCCAGATGTCAGATGCCCAAAAGTGAAGGCTAATAGTAAAACAAAAATGTAACATACAACAAACCCCATACCCTGTAGCAAATACACCTCAGAAGAAGGGTGAAGTAGGAAACCACAATAATGAAAGTATAAGAGAGGGCAGGAGGGAGGGTCACCCAGACTGCAACAGTGAAGACACTCTAACATCTACATTTATGGTAAGTGTACACAACTGTACTATGTTCGTGTTTCACTGTTGCAGTCATCACTGTAGGGTTGAATCCCAAAGCTGAGATAAAGGGTGGTGGTTATAGAGTAGAAGGGGTGGCTAGAAGGCCCTGCAATACTGCAGAAGCAAAGCCTGCCCTAGACTTAGAGTAAAGAGGGAGATTATAGTGCTTAGAGAAAGTATGCACTGAACTCCAAGTTGCAGCTTCCAAAATATCCTTGGTAGGTACTCCTCTGAGAAAGGCAGCTGAAGTAGCAGCAGCTCTGGTAGAGTGAGTCCTAATTTTTCCTGGGAATTGCTTTCCATGATGAGAGTAACAAAATCTGATTCCATGAGCAATCCATTTAGAAATGGTCTGTTTTGAAGTAGCTTTGCCTTGGGAATTTGTTGCATAAGAAACAAACAGTTGCTCTGTTTTCCTGATATCCTTGGTTCTGTCCAGGTAAAAACAAAGTTGTCTGTGTACATCCAAGGAATGCAAGATCCTTTCCCCCTTATTTTGTGGATTATTGAAAAAAGTTGGCAGGTGAATAGTTTGATTTAAAGCCACTTTGGAAACCACTTTAAGGACTAATCCTACTTTCATGCCTAAAGACACCCTATCTTGGTGAAAAATAATATAAGGTTCCACAGCCATGAGTGCTTGTAATTCCGAGACTCTCCTGGCTGAAGTCAAAGCCAGTAGGATAGCTGTCTTCCATGATAAATACTTAATATCAGATGTGGCAGCAGGCTCAAAAGAAGGCAGAGTGAGTTTTTCCAGAACATAGTTGAGGTCCCAGGGCAGGTATAAGTGGTGTCCTAGGGGGCCTTAAATTCTTTGCTCCTCTGAGATATTGTTTCACAAGTGGATGCGAAAAGATTGGAGGATCTGTATTGTAATATGCAGAGATAGCTGAAGCATGTATTTTTATGGAGGAGAAGGATAAACCCTTATGTAGCATGTTTGTCAGGTAAAGTAAAATCAGTGGGATATTAGAGATGAGAGGATCTGAATCCTGAGCATGCATCTAGGTGCAAAATCTCTTCCATTTACCTGCATAAGATTTTCTAGTGCTAGGCCGTCTGGCTTCTAAGATGACATCCATGACCTGTTTGGGAAGGAAAGGATTAATCATAGACCCTGAATTCGCCAGGCTGCCAGGCTGAGAGTTTTGACATGAGAGTGCAGAACCTGGCTCTGCTGTTGGGACAAAAGATTTGGAATACGAGGTAAAATCCAAGGAGGCTCCTGGGATAGATTCATCAGTGTTGAGTATCAAAATTGACGAGGCCAATTTGGGGCCAGTAAAATCATCATCTTGGGCTTGTCCTGCTTGATCTTTAGTAGCACCCGTGGAAGAAGAGGTAGTGGCAGAAAGGCATACCCAGAGAGGTTTCTCCAACTGAATGATAGTGCATCCACTTTCCATGCTAGCTTGTGAAATGTCCTTGTGCAAAAAATCTGTAACTGGTGGTTGAGGGGGGATGCAAATAGATCTATGTCCGGGCAGCCCCAGGCTTCAGTAATCATCTTGAATATTTGGGTGTCTAGCATCCACTCGTGTGGGTCTGACAGGTTCCTGCTCAGGCTGTCTGCCAGAATATTTTGTTTTCCTGGCAGGAACTGAGCTTGTAGATCCACTTTGCAAGCTAGAGCTGTGTTCCATAGAGTCATGGCTAGTCTGCAAAGGGGGTAGGAGTGTGAACCCCCTTGCTTGTTTATGTACCACATAACTGGGGTGTTGTCTGTCCGTATCAGTAGTTGTCCTGGTTGTAGAAGATCCCTGAAAGCCAAGAGGGCATTCTGTACAGCTAACATCTCTTTTAAATTGATATGTAGGTGCTTCTGATCCTCTGTCCATAAACCTTGCAGACCTTTTCCCCTGCAAGTGGGCTCCCCATGCGTAATCCGAGGCGTCCGTGGTTAACACTTGGCTGGCTGGAGGCAGACTGAAGGCTTTCCCTTTGTTGTGAAGACATGCCATGGTCCACCAATAGAATTCCTTTTGTAGGCAAAGCAAGACAGCAATCTGTGTGTCTAGACTGTGGCAATGCTGGGACCATACACTTTTTAGGTACCATTGTATTTTTCTCAAATGTAGTCTTGCATTTGGTATGAGAAGGATGCAGGAGGCCATGTAACCCAAAGAGTGCAGGAATTTCCTTGCAGTTAGCCGAGTTATTGACGCCAAGGTTTTGAAAGTTGAAGCCAGCTGCAGTTGTTTTTTCGGATGTCAGGAATGCCATCTGGGTTGTTGTGTTTAGAAGAGCACCCAGAAAAGTTATCTGTTGTGTGGGTGTCAAATTTGACTTTATGTTCACAGTGAATCCCAAGTACTTGAGTAGATTTTGAACAAATTCCAGGTGCTGGAGTAAGACATCCTTGCTGTCTGCTTGAATAAGGCAGTCGTCCAGATAAGGGTAAATTTGAATTCCCTTGAGTCTGCAATAAGCCACTACTGGTGCCAGGCACTTGGTAAAGACCCTGGGCACAGTAGACAAGCCAAAAGGCAGTGCAGAGAATTGGTAATGTTTCGAGCCGGCCTTGAACCTGAGGAATTTTCTGCACTCCTGTCTGATAGGGATGTGTAGGTAAGCCTCCTTTAAATCCAATGTCACCATTCATGCATTTTTGCTCAACATTGGCAGAAGCTGCTGCAGAGTAAGCATCTTGAACTTTGGTATCTCCAGGAAGGTGTTTAAGACTGAGAGATCCAGGATGGGTCTCCATGAATTTTGCTTTCTGGGAACTAGGAAGAGCCTTGAGTAAAAGCCTTGTCCCGTCTCTGATTGTGGAACCAGTTCTATGGCCCTCATAGCCATGAGGGATCCCACCTGGTTTAATGCCTCTGCCCATTGGTGTTTTGGTAGGTCTGGCCATCCGTTTGGTCTTGGCAAGGTATGAAAGTGGAATTTGTAACCTCTTGAAACTACATCCAGAACCCACTTGTCTTGAGTTATGTAAGTCCAATTTTGTTGAAAAAGAGAGAGTTTTCCTCCTAGAGGGGCTTCCAGGAGAGAAGTTCCTGGAGCCATGCAGGGGGAGTCATTGAGCCTGTTTTCTATAAGATTGAGGTCTGTCCTCTCCACCCCTGGGGGTGGAAGCACTCCCCTGTCTAGGTCTATAAGAGGTCTGTGCTTGGGCCCTCCCTCTGGAGCGCCAATATCTACCCCTCTGAGGCCTGTCCGAGCTGGGAAAGGACCAATTTTTAGTTGGTCAATTTCTGCTAAATCTTGGGGGCTGAACTTGTAAGAAATCCTTAACCGTTTTGCATAGATTTTGCCTTTTCCTCCATTTTCTTTATCACCTCCTTCAGCCTTAGACCCAAACAAAACATTATGCTGAACAGGAGCATCCAGTAACTTTGCTTTCACTTGATCAAGTAAGTTTTGCTCCTTTAACCAAGCATGCCTTCCAAGGACTGTGCCAGAGGTAGCCGCCCTGCATGAAGCTTCCAAGGCATCAAAACCACAGTGTAAACCATGCTTCCCCACTTGTTCAGTTGCATGTATCAAATCGTGTAATTCCTTATTATCTGCACATGCAGAAATGGTACCTAACTTTTGTTTCATAACTGACAGTAGAAATTGCTGATATTTTAGCATATGAAATTGACAATTTAAAGCCCTAATAGATAAAGTAGCAGAAGTGTACACTTTTTTGCCCCATCTCTCCAAAGCTCTAGAATCCTTATCTGTCGGAATAGGGTTTTTAGCAGAGGCGGCCTTAACCCCCTTAGGGCCCTGAGAAATGGTTTCTGGATCAGCAGTAGGATTTTTGTAAAAGAACTGGTGTGAGTCAGGGACACCTGTAATATCTGTTGGGCTTAGCAGAGGCTGGAGGAAAGGAGTCAGGAGTTAAATTAGCCTCAGAAAAGGCATCATCCACAATATCCAAAATAGGGGGAAATAGCCAGGGGTCTATGTTGGGGAAGAAGGAGGAAATCCCTAAGACTTTTCTTAGATTCCGAGTACTCCTGTCCTTCCCAGTGAAAATGTTCCCTCATGTCATGTAAAGTTTCCCCAAAAGAAAAATCCTCAGGGGGAGAAGCTGATGGAATGGATTCCTCAGCATCAGAATCCTCATAAGGAGGGAAAGTATATTCCTGTTCAGAGGAAGACACTGAAGAAATAGATGCCTGATCAGAAGATTTATAATCCAATTCTCGCCTTGGCCTTTTGTCTGGAGGGGGATGTGAACCCCTAATCGTGGTTAGTAAGTCCTCCGCCATTTTAAGTAGCTGTTTCTGAGATTTGGTTAGTAAGTCCTCCGCCATTTTAAGTAGCTGTTTCTGAGATTTGGGTCCTGGATCAGAAGAGGCCTGGGCTGGTGTCTTAGATTTAGGAGTCTTTGCCTTTGTCTTTGCCTTTGCCTTTATCAGAAGCTGTGTAGGCCTGAAAACCCCCTAGGAAGCCGGTACCTGCACAGCGGCTCCAGACCTATCCGAGGGAGCATTGTCCGAAGGTCCTGCAGCTGAAGTACTCAAAGGCCTAGTTGGCTCCTCGTGGGAGGCAATCGGTTCAGAAATGGCCGACGACAGGGGCTGCAAAAGCGCCTCACTGACGACGGCCGAACCTGTAGCTGGCTCTGCTTGTAAAACGTCGTCTGATTTGGACCTCGGAGGCCTGTCCTTATCCTTGCGTCATTTGTGAACTCCGGTAGTCGGAAGCTTGTCCGACGACATTTTATAATTAAATCGTCTGCCAAAGTAGTGAAAAGCTAAATCGTACCTCTGCTTAAACGTACGTTGGTTAAATCTAGCACAAAACCGACAACTAGCTACGTCGTGGTCAGGGCCTAAACAAGGAATACAGTAAGAATGGAAATCCTTATGAGGTATTTGCTTCCCACAAGAAATGCAATTTTTAACTTTTTCTGACATCGGACTGTAGCAAGAAAAAAGTTTCTCCAACGGGGTACTTAGCTTTGAGAAGAAGTAGTAAGTCTTTGGACTGAAGCAAGAAAAAATATCAGGAGTCAGCCGACCAGCACTTGCAAACTGCTTTCACCGCACGGCAAGAAAGACTGGAGAACATGGCGTTGGCTGGCAGCTTTGTACTCCTAACGCTCTGACGTCAGGGAGCATGACTGAACAGCCGACGACGGACCCAGACTTTGGGATTCTGGCCGACTGAGGACTGCCTGCCGGCAGGAAGAACCCTACAGTGATGACTGCAACAGTGAAACACGATGAACATCCACACTGTCCTCACCACTAAAGTTCTGGTCCAGACTATGTCCCAAACAACCCAGGTTCGACTAAATGCCTAAACAAAATAAGAAACCGCCAGGAAAGGATAGCAGTATGCAGCCAATGCTAGCTTACTCAGACCTTTTCCCTGGGAAATGAGCTGAAGTCCAATCACAGCAGCATCAACTAGGGAATGGCCTGTAAATCTGGCTCCTGCAACAGGCATGCATGAAGGAAATAACTCCAACAATGAGTGCACAGCACTTCACCCAAGGACTGCGGGTATATGGAAGTGTAAACAGATACTGGCTGAATTTGCTGGCACTTCACTGTGTCCTTCAGTTACTGGAGGGGGGATGCTACGAGTGCCCCAGTTACCAACAGGCTGTGAATAAGATACCTGGCTCTTATCTCCTCCTGGTACTGAAGAGGGTGAGATACAAAAAGGTCAGTACATTATGGAGATTTCCATAGGAAAACAGGGGAGGGGCAAATCTGTCCAGTTACTGCAATTTCAACATACTTTTCATAACTGGCTTAAGCTTCCAAATCATGCAAGTAAGACAATGGCATTTGGCATATGATCCAGTCCCACCACTAAGTAAGCTGAAAAGGTCAGGCCATTTGCTTGGCAGATGTACTGTATGTTTATATGCACGGTGGTTTCAATATCTCTGCCACAAACTTTTAAAATGCAATTATACTGGCACTTCATGAAAGTAGTAAAAAAAAACTGTGTATGTATACATGTGTGTATATGTGTGTGTGTGTGTGTGTGTGTGTGTGTGTATATATATATATATATATATATATATATATATATATATATATATATATATATATATATATATATATACATACATACACATGTGTATGTATACATGTATATACACACACAAATATTTATATATATACACATATATATATATATATATATATATATATATATATATGTATAGATACATATTATACGTGCATACATACACACACACACGCACACACACACAATACTGTTCTGATGGCAAATTCACATACCAAAGCATCAGCATTATAACAGTTCCTAACAAAAGAAAAGTTATGAACTTACTATAATGCTAGATCCTTGTATCTCTTTTATCCGGTTAGACCTCTGGGTTGTCAGATCCAACCAACCTCAGCATCTTTTTATGAAGCTGTAGAGCAGAGGCTGTGAATCTTCCCCTACCCATAACACCTTCCATTCCAGCCAAGTACCTCAGATCGAGTTTGCAGACAGTGCTAACTATTAAGTACAGAGATGTTAATGGACATATGAAGAGCCATAGAAAAGTATAGCATACAGAACTGTTCACACACAGTATCCAGTCACCAGAAGCTATCAATAAGAATACTGGAAGGGGGAAGGAGGGAGGTATGTTGAACCAGACAAAAAAGGAACAACATGGATATATAAAGAAGTTATGTTCTTACCATAAAGTTACATGTTTGTTGTCCTTTATCTCGCCTTCCTTCTTTCTGGTTGGGTTCGGAGCAGATTTCGGCTCCAACTCTGCCAACTTTTAAAGCTCGAAGAATCCTTACTGACTCGAGGCTAACCCTTTATCCCAGCAGGCTTAGCGGTAGCTACCCAGATCTCATTTGTGAGAACTAACCACTAGATAAGAGAACTAGAACTTACCCAATAAAAGAAGGTAACTAAACAATACTGTTTCCTTGTACCGAAAACAATAGAACAATGGTGACAAGGACTATACCAAAAGCTGAAAAGCAAAGGAAACTCAGCCAAATCAGCCAAACAAAGGAAATTCCTCTCAATCATCCAGGATTGGGGAAGGACGGAGGGATGCAAGAAGGAAGGTGAGATAAAGGACAACAAACATGGAATGTCATGGTAAGAGCATAACTTCTTTATGTTATGTTGTCCATCTAGTCTTCATTCTTTCTGGTTGGGACAGCACCCCCAGCACCTAAATCCTGGGTGGCTCACTGGAAAAGAGACTTCAGAACCGTGGAACCAAAGGATGCCCTGTTCTGAGAGGCCATGTCCACTTTGTAATGAGTAATGAAGGTATGGGGAGTAGCCCATGTTGCCGCCGCACAAACAGTATCTAATGGAAGCTTAGCTTGAAAGGCTATGGAGGTAGCCAAGGACCTAGTAGAATGTCCCCTTACATTTCCCCGGGACAGATACATTCCGAGACTCATAAGCATAAGTAATAGTATTGGACAGCCATTTTGACAAACTCACATTGGAAACTGGTGAGTCTTGCTTACTCTGAGAGAAGGATACAAACAGCTGATCTGACTTTCTGATGTCCTTAGTTCTTTGAAGATAAAATTGTAACTGTCTGTGGACATCCAATTGATGTAACAAACTCTGCCTTGCTGCCATAATTTGGAAAGAAAATAAGAGGTTCAACTGACTGATTCAAATTATACTCTGAACAGACATTTGGTAAAAAGGAAGGATTAGTTCTAAGAGATACTCTAACCTTGTGAAAGATTATATAAGGCGGGCAGATGAAAGTGCCTGTAACTCAGAAACCTGCCTAGCTGATGTAACAGCAATCAGGAAGAAGGTCTTCCATGATAAGATCTTTAGAAGACAAGAAGCGACTGGTTCAAAGGGAGGGAGGATCAGAGCCACTAGTACTAAATTTAAATCCTAAGGATGGAGAGGTCTTAAATAGGGTAGCACCTTTCAAAAAGGCCTTACACAGCTTGTGGGACATGACGTTAGAACCTAGAAGGTTCACATGAAAATTAGAAATAGCAGCCAGTTGAACACAAATCACAGCAGCCGCTGCTTCTTTTTCAAAGGTTTCTGCCAGGAAGTCCAAAATTTTTGAAATTGGGGCTGTAAAGGGATCAATGTCACTTTGCTCGGCCCAGAAGGAGAACCTCTACCATTTACTAGCGTAAAGTTTCCTAGTAGTTGGGTTTATGAGAAGAGATTAAAATATGTTGAACCACAGGTGAGATACCTGGGAGCCTGGCTAGGACTGGAAGTGGAGAAACCAAGCTGTCAGCTTGAGAGTTTGAATGGAGGGATGACGAGGACCCGACTGATGTGTCAGGAGGTCTGGAACCGGATCCAGAATCCAAGGCTCCTCTTGCAGGTAATGCCAAAGGAATGGGAACCATATCTGACAAGGCCAATACGGGGCAATGAGTATCAGCTTGCGACTCAGCAACTTTGCTTTCTGACGAACTTTTGGAATTAAGGGGAAGGGGGGGTAAAGGCGTAAAGAATCCCGGGGGGCCAATCGAGGATAACTGCATCTCTGGGTGACTGTCTCGGTGGGGGAGGTAGCTGCTGCATTTGTTGTTTAGGTAGGAGGAAAAAAGATTGCAAGCATGGCTGGCCCCATCTGCGGAAGATCATATCCGCCACATCTTGTTTCAGAGACCACTTGTGGGGCGTGAGAATTGCTCTGCTGAACATGTTGGACTTCCCCGGATTGTGCGCTGCAACCAGAAAACACAGAGGAAATCGCCCACTGCCATACTTGAAGGGCCTCCCGACACAAGAGGCAAGATATGGTTCCATCCTGTTTGTTGATGTACCACACTAATGACATGTTGTCCATCTGAATTGCTATATATAGCCTAAAGGAAGAGAGTCGTGAAGTGCTTGCAATGTTAATAACACCGCTCTCATCTCCAGGACATTGATGTGCAAATGGGCCAAGTACCTTGGATTGTCTGTCCCAGATAATGCCCCCCCACCCTATCTGGGAAGCATCCGTGGTTAGTGTGGCTAACGGATGAGGGACTACAAAGGGTCTGCCTAGAGTGTCTAGGGGAGAGTGGAGCCACCACTGTAGATCTTTCTTGCAAGCATCCGTGATTAAGATCATGTGTGACATTGGTATATCCTGATACGACCACTGAGTGAAGAGGAGCCATTGCAAAATCCTCATATCTTAACGAGCTAATGAGACTAGAGTAATGGCAGCTGCCATCAAACCCAAGACCTTTAGGACTAACCGAGCCTGAACCTTTGACTTTGACAAGAGGAGAGAGACCTGACCTTGAATGGCAAGCACCCTTTCTTGTGCGAGCTTGGCTATCATGTCTCTTGTATTTAGTTCAGCGCCTATGAAAATTAATACACTGAGAGGGCAACAAGGCCGATTTTGCGTAATTTATTGTGATTCCTAGGCATGCACAAGTGTGAATCGTGAGGTTCCTGCCCCTTAAGAGATGATGCTCGGTGGTGGCAGTGAGGAGCCAGTCGTCTAGGTAAGGAAACACCTGGAATCCCAAACGTCTCAAGTGAGCTGTTACTACTGCCATGCATTTGCTGAACACCCTGGGGGCTGTGGTGAGACCAAAGGGCAGAGCTCTGAACTGGTAATGACTGGTTCCCAGCCAGAAGCGTAAATGTCTCCTGGACTGCCTGTCCATTTTTATATGGTAGTACACTTCCTGGAGATTGATGGGGGACATCCAATCGTCCTGACCCAAAAAAAGGGTAGAATGGAATGCAGTGTCACCATTCGGAACTTGGTCTTCTTTACTGACCTGTTTAACATGTAGAGATCCTAGATAGGTCACCAGTCCCATCTTCTCGAACTAAAAAGAACTTTGAGTAAGTTCCAGATTCAATCTGGTCTACAGGGACTTCCTAAATGGCTCTTTTTTACAGCAAAGTTTTTACTTCTAATGCTGCTTGATCCCAAAGATTAAGTAGAACATCTGGGATTGATGACTTTTGACTTCTTGGGGGTGTTTGGGAGAATGGAATTTCATAACCCCTGGATATTATGCACCGTACCCACGTGTCTTCTGTTATATCTTGCCAGGCTCTTGGGCACAGTGATATTCTGCCCCCGACTGCCTCCACAGGTGGGCAGCTGGGCAAACTTTCAGGGATTCTGAAAGGGCCTGGCAGAGAACGTATCCCTGTCGCCCTGTTGCAGACCCCACCACCGCGAGGTTGGCATCTCCGGTTATTACTTCCCCCTCTGCCTCTAGGGGAATTATCTCCACGAGTGCCTGGCGAAGCTCCCTGGGATTTACAGAACCACATTTTTCCACTCTTCTGGCCTTTGGGATAAGGCCAGGATGGAGTGGAAAAGCGGACTCCTAAGGCAGAGAGTTTTGCCATCTCATTCACCCCTGATAAGAGTCTCTCGATCTTGCGGCCTGAACAAGGCCGAGCTGACAAAGGGGTGTTCATGAAGGAGGACTTGAAGGGCTCTGCAAATTGACAAGGATGCATCCAGGAGTGTCTGCAAAGAGCCACTCCTGTGCCTGCAGCCCTACTCGCTTCATCTGCTGCTTAAGAAATCAGGCGCATGGAGGAGTTAACAATGGAGGTTAGGGTCGCTAGCTGGTTATCCGACTTGGAAGCAGCCCCTCCCTCAGCTGAAGGATCCTGGAGGGTATCTCCCAGCTCTTTAAGGAGATCCCTCTGAAGTCTTGGGAAATGTGTCAAATAGTTTAGCGACCGAAGAGTAAAGGCCGCTAAAGAGAAAACACGCTTTCCATATACATCCATGGCTCTACACTCCTTGTTTGGCGGATGGATAGAAGAGGAAGTCTCCGCGAGTTCCTTCTTGGTGGCTGCTGCCACCACCATAGCATCAACTGACATGCCTTTAGAGAGAAAAGTCCTGTCCACTGGTGCGGTCATGAATTTGTTCGGCCTTCTCGGAACGGGCTCCATGGTCTCTGGAGCACTCCACGCCTTCTGATTCACTACAGACAAAAGTGGGTCGAAAGGTGGAAGGGTCAGGAACCAAACGCATCCAGGTACACAGACTCGTCCTCAGAAGGGGCAAGGGACTTCCAGTTTCCCCTCTGCCTAAAGATTGCCAGGATGTCTGAGAATGAGTCATCTGCAGAGGGGGACCATGGGGACCCTTCCGAGTCATCCAAGTCCATGTCAGAAGTGACTGACTCAGGGGAGTCCACATGCTTCCTCTTACATTTTTTTCTTCCTGGGACCCTCCTCTGAGGCATGCTCAGGAGAGGCTTGGAATAAGAGGGGTCGCCCTGTGTGGTGTCCTGAGGCATCGGTTCTCTACATTTGGGACGGAGATAAGTATCTCAGGCAGACACCAGTATCGATGGGGACGGAGCCAATGGAGCAGAGGGTGGGGCTGTCTCGGTGGACAGCACACTCCATCACCTCGAAGGCGCTGCGATCTAGAATAGAGGGAGGCTCCAGCTCCAAGAAACCTGGAGACCTCTTCCGCACCAAAGGCAATGTCTCCGAGGCAAATGAGGGAGCCAAACTCACCTGCACTGAGGCTCTGTCACTTCCCCCTTCAGAGCTGACAAGAGAGTCTCAGCGCCCAAACCCCTTGACAGAGCAGACTGTTGAGAAGGTCAGAGCGGATGTCAGAACCGACAAGGCAAGAGTTGTCGGAACAGATGGTTCCACCACTACCACCTTCCATGCACTCCGGCTTCAAACTGGACTCAGTTGAAGGAAGAATAGAGACAGGGACTGGTTTGGACAACTGAGCCACTTCCTTCTGGGCTGGGCCCAACAACAATTGAGCAAATACCCATGTCTTGAGCAGCCTCTTTACCACTCTTTCCACATCATCAGACAAACTTCTGGAAGATCGAGAGGACTGTGCCGATGAACGGTGTTACCTACCACTGACTGCAAAAGTGGAGATTGAAGCACAGATCTCACCAGGTCTAAAGAAGGAGATCTCGATCTCTTTTGAGTCCGGGATGGCTCCAAAGCCACAAATGGAGCCACCGGAGAAAAGGACTCTCTGGAGCCAACAATCAGCTCCGAAGGATCAGAAGATTTTGATTTTGTCGGCACTGAAGGTGGAGCCAACGACGATGCCAGTTTGTCATCGGATTGTTTTGAAGGCTGAGTATCCGATACTACTTCAACCTGAGGTTTTAATAACCCTCTCAAAATAAGTTTGCTGCACCTCTCCTGCAAAACTTGTGCGCTAGACATGGAAAACAAAGCACGAGTTCTGCAGGTGAACCGCACCTAAACAATAAACACAACTCATGTGACCATCTGTAAGAAATATTTTTTGGCAACACGGGTCGCATTTCTTGAATCATGACTGCTTAGGAGCTGCTTTAGACATTATAAACAGAAAGGGACTAACAACAAGAAAGTTTTTTTTTTTTTGAAAGAAGAAGATAGAAAAGAGGGGAAGAAGAGTAGGAGGGTAGCCTCTACGTTAAACGGCTACTGCTCCCAAAGGCCCTAGGTAGCAAAGAGGGAAAAAGGGACAAGACAAAAACCCTCATGAAAAAAATAGGCCGCCGACAGCATAGCAAAAAACACAGTAATAGGTTCATAGGTTTATACTAGGCTATCTGCCCTAAGGCATTTATAAGCCTAGCCCAAATTATTGTGGCTTACGCCACCCCTTATATGAAAAAATACTGTGCCCATTAGTTTGTTGTGCCTCTGTCCAGCAGTGACACAGAGTTGATTCCTGGGGTAAACCTACGATCTCCCATCCACAGGTCTAGATTTCTCTTGAACAGAGTCAGCGAGGTGCTCTGCCTCACATGGTCCTATTTATATCCGTGCTAAGGTTTAAGTCGTTTGCTCTAGTGGTTTTGGTGGATTTGGATTTTTTGAGGTGGAGCATGTCCATTAATTCCGGGTTGGACATGGCCTTGTATGTCAGGCACATGTCACCTCTGAGCAGACGGTATGCGACTGAATAGAGCTGGAGTTTCTTCAATCTGGCAGCATATGACAGATTTTGGAGTCCCTTTATCCTTTTGGTGAGGAACTTTTGGGGTCTCTCCAATTGCTGCAGATGTCGGGTGAGATACATCCCGAATGGGGCATTGTACCGATCATTGGTCTGATAAGTGAAGAGTACAGGGGAACAATGACCTCACTAGATCTGGATGTGAATCCCTTCATGATCAGGTGGGCAATGTAGAAGGTCTTTCTAACCACTTTAGCAATGTGAGTGTCAAAAGAAAGGCCACTGTCAACCTGGGTCCCCAGGTCCCTGATAACCTCTGCTGTGCTTAGTGGATTGCCACCTATATGGTAGCTTGGGGTTACCTTGTTTTTCCCGAAGGGTATGACTATACATTTTTGGCGTTTAACTTCAGGCCATGGCTCTGGCACCAGCTATCTGTTTCCGTGAGTCCCTTCTGAAGGATATCCGTGTCCGATGCACTTTCCACTATAGGCCCAGTTTGCCGTCGTCTGCAAACTTTGTCAGCCAAAGTCCTCCCATCTTGGCCTGTACTTCTGAGAAGTAGATGCCAAACAATAGGGGGGCAAGGACCGAGCCCTGTGGGACACCACTTGTGACCGGCTTGGAGTCTGACACAGCGCCAGCAACTCTAACCCTGTGGGTTCTGTCCTTAAGCCAGTTTGCAACCCATCTTGTGACATATGGGTTTACATTTAAGCTGGTAAGTTTTTCTACAATACCCGAGTGGGGTATTGTGTCGAAAGCCTTTGCAAGGTCAAGGTAGGCTGTATGGACTGCCTTTCCCTCATCAATGGCCTTGGTGACTGTTTCGAAGAAGTCAACCAAGTTCAAAAGGCATGATCTTCCCTTGACAAAGCCAAACTGGGTCGGGTCCAATGTCTGCAAGTGAGGGCAGGGGTGCTAAAGAAGAGAAAACTCTAAGGAAATTTAGCCTAAAACAATAATTTTGACAGAAAAAAATTCACTACATAGCCTGAGCCAGCAGAAGACAATCTTGAAGTTGCAAGTGGCAAACGAGATCTGGGTAGCTTCTCCTAAGCATGCTGGGATAAGGGGTTAGTCTCGAGCCAGTGGCTGAGTCGGAGCCGAGATCGGCTTCGAACCCAACCAGAAAGAAGGAAGGCGAGACGGATAACATAACATCATTATATTATGTACATAACTTACGTATTTGATGTCTATTTTTGTCAGATTCAACCTTTGGGACAGATTCCCAAGGTGTTACACACCTAGATGGTACAAAGGAAGGACATACCTGAGAATGGTGAAACCAAAAGACGAGCGTGATGTGGACGTAATACAATTTACAACAGCATACAAAGGTATGGACAGTGGACAGTAGCTACTGCACTTGTAGAGAAAGCTTTTGGTTTTGCATTTAAGGGCATGCTCACTTTACTATAAACAAAGGAAATGCATTACGACAGCCATTTGAAAAATGTGAATTTTGATATACCTTCACCCAACGTTGACTTTGCGAAGGATATTGACAGTTGATTTGACATTGAGAATCTTGGAGAAAAAGATTGGCAAATCAACTGACTGATTCAGATTTGTTTCAGATGTGACTTTGGGCATAAGGGATGAATTTGTTCTCATGGTCACTCTGTTTTTATAAAAAGTCAAATATGATGGCTTGCAAGACAGTACTTGTAACTCAGAAATTCATCTAGCAGAGGTAACTGCAACAAGGAAGAAGGTTTTCTAGGACAGAAACTTCAAAAGTCTGTTGAAGCTGCTAGTGCTTGGGGGTCCAGGCTTGAAGCATTATAAAGATAATCCACAGAGGGACTGGGTTTCTAATCAGAGGTCTGAGTAAGAAGCCCTTAAGGAAAGCCTTACAAATTTTCAGAGGCTATGGAACAGTCATCGTGTCTTGTGTGAAAATTTGAGATGGCAGTCATCTGCCCTTTGATAGTCAAGAAACGGGAACTCTTCTGAAAGAGTTGTGATTAAAAAAAAAATAAAAAATTCAAAGGAAGAAATTCTGAAAAAGGGTCTCATCTATTTGATAAGGCCCAAACAGAAAGATTTTTCTACCTGATTTGGTACATCTTTTTTGTGGACTGCTTTTTCGAAGCTGAAATAATGTGGACCACACTGAGAAAGGTAGCCTAGCATATCTGGCTATTGCTAGAATTGGAAGAATCATGTGGTCAGTTTCAGGGCTTTTAGATCTGGCAGAGGCAATCCGGAAGGGTGACTCAGAAGGTCTGGATTCAAATCCAATACTCATGGAGGATGCAGCAAAAATCAGGCCACAGGTAGGGGAAAGTACAGTTGTGTACACTTACCATAAATGTAGATATTAGAGTGTATTCACTGTTGCAGTCATTACATTTGGGTAATCTGCTGGCAGGTTGCCCTCAGTTGGCCTCAATAACAAAGTCTTGGGTCCTGCGTCGGTTGCTGTCTCCTTTTCCATTACATCAAGTCGTCAGGGGTATAAAACATGCAGCCAACGCCATTTTAATCAGTTTTTCTTGCCCCAGATGTCAGGTGCCCCCTAAATGGGGAGCAAAAATATATGTAAATAAACTAAGTATATAAATGCACCTTAGAAAAATAAAATTTACCTTCAACTAAAATCAAATACACCACAAAGGCTTTTGAGTATAGTGAAGAAAAGAAAAGGTATAGAACGGGTTACCCACCCACCATACCCCAGACTGCAACAGTGAATACACTCGAACATCTACATTTATGGTAAGTGTACACAACTGTACTATGTTCTTCGTGTTTCACTGTTGCAGTCATTACATTTGGCAGAGGATGGAACTAAACAGCATTAGGAGCAGCTATAAGGCCCTGCAAGACTGCAGTGGTAAAGCCTGCCCTGGATTTAGAGAAGAGAGATAAATGATAATGCTTTGTGAACGAATGCACAGAGCTCCAAGTAGCAGCTTCTAGAATGTCTTTGGTTGGGACCCCTCTGAGAAAAGCTGCTGAAGTAGAGGCCGCCCTGGTGGAATGGGATCTGATCCCCTTGGGCACAGGTTTACCATGGTGCAAATAGAAACAAATGCAGTGGCTTATCCATTTAAAAATAGTCTGCTTTGATATAGCCTTCCCCTCTGATCCTGCAGCAAATGCTACCAGTAGTTGCTCAGACTTTCTTAGATATTTTGTCCTGTTTAAGTAGAATCTTCGTTGTCTGTGTACATCCAATGAATGCAGAATCCGCTCCCCCTTGTTCTGCAGATTTGGGAAAAAAGTTGGCAGGTGAATGGTCTGGTTAAGAGCCACACTGGATATTACCACCTTAGGCATAAAAGAAGGATTGGTCCTGAGGGTCACTCTGTCTGGGTAAAATATAATGAAAGGCTCCAATGCTATGAGAGCCTGTAGTTCTGAAACCATTCTTGCTGAGGTGACTGCCAAAAGAAAAGCGGTTTTCCAGAATAGAAATTTTATATCCGTAGTAGCTGCTGGTTCATAAGGAGGCAGGGTGAGTTTTTCCAACACAAAATTGAGGTCCCCATGCAGGAGTTGGTGTTTTCCTGTGAGGCCTTAAATCTTTGGCCCCTCTGAGATGCTGTTTAAGCAGTGGATGAGAAAAGAGGGGAGGCTCTGTGTAGTAAAGAGCCGAGATGGCAGAGGCATGGATTTTTATTGAAGAAAAAGATAGGCCCTTATCAAGCATCTCAGTTAAGTATTGTAAAATTTGAGGAATATTGGGCTTTGCTGTGTCTATTCCTTGTGCTTGGTTCCAAGCACAGAATCTCTTCCATTTATCAGCATAAGATTTTCAAGTACTAGGCCTTCTAGCTTCCAAAATGACATCCATCACAGGTTTACTGAGAGATGTGGTTTGAATAATTAATTGATTAGCCATGCTGCAAGATTCAGAGTTTGGAGCTGAGTGTGCAGAATTTGAAAGTTCTGCTGAGACAGTAGGTGAGGTGTTTGAGGCAAGTACCACGGAGGAAGGTGTGACATATTCCTTAGAAGCGGGTACCAATGCTGGCGAGGCCAGTCCGGAGCAATTAGGATCATTTTTGTTTTTTTCTGTCTGACGTTTAGTAAGACCATAGAGAGTAGAGACAAAGGGGGAAAGGCATAGACTGATGGGTTTCTCCAGCTGAATGATAGAGCATCCACTTTCCATGCACTTTCGTGATGAGTTCTTCTGCAGAACTTGTCCAACTGATAGTTTAGGGAGAGGCAAAAAGATCTATGTCCCGGCTCCCCCATTTTTGAGTCAACATGCTGAAGATTTGTGGATCCAGTTTCCATTTGTGCGGGTCCATAAGATTTCTGCTTAGGTCGTCTGCCAGAGTATTTTGCTTTCCTGGCAGGAATTGAGCTTGAAGATGTATTTGATAAGTCAAGGCTGTGCTCCACAAGGCCATGGCTGGTCTGCAAAAGGAGGTAGGAATGTGTACCCCCCCTGCTTGTTTATGTACCACATAACTGTGGTGTTGTCAGTCTTTAACAGTAGTTGTCCTGGATGAAGTAAGTCCTTGAAGGCTGTCAGAACATTCTGAACAGCTAGCATTTCTTTCTGGTTGATATGCAGATGCATTTGCTTTGGGCTCCATTTGCCCTGAATGCATCTCCCTGCCAGGTGGGCCCCCACAAGCAAAGTCTGATGAGTCTGTAGTTAGGGTTTGGGTGGCAGGGGATAGAGTGAATGACAGTCCCTTGTTCTGGTGACATGTCTCTGCCCACCAAAGAAACTCCTGTTGTAGGCAGGGAATGAGAGGAATCATGGTTTCCAGGCTGTGACAATGTTGACTCCATAAACTTTCTAGGTACCATTGATGTTTCCTCATATGCAGTCTCGCATATGCAATTAGTAGATTGCTGGATGCCATGAACTCCAAAGCCTGCAGAATTTGCCTTGCAGATAACTGGGCTTTTGTTGCCATTTGTTTGAAGCATGTTGTCAACTGCCTTTGTTAATCTGGCGTGAGGTAAGCCATCTGGGCAGTTGTATTCAAGCGTGCACCCAGGAATGTAATTATTTGAGAGGGTACCAGTTGTGATTTCTTTTCGTTTATGGTGTACCCTAGGCATGCTAGAAGCCTTTTTACAAATGCCAGATGTTGAAGAGTGTCCTTATCCTCTGCTTGAATGAGACAGTCATCCAGATAAGGATAAATTTGAATGCCTCTTTGTCTGCAGAATGCAACGACTGGTGCCAGGCAGTTTGTAAAGACCCTGAGCGCAGCAGATAAGCCAAAGGGCAGTGCAGAGAATTAGTAATGCAAAAAATCTGCTTTGAAGCGGTGATATCTTCTGCATGATTCCCTTATTGGGATATTCAGGTATGCCTCTTAAGTAGAGAGTTACTAACCAAGCATTCTTGCCTAGCATAGGCAGTGGCTGTTGTAAAGTCAGCATTTTGAATTTTGGAATGTCCAGGAACGTGTTCAGAATCGATAAGTCCAGTATTGGATGCCACTAACTGTCTTTTCTGGGTACCAGGAAAAGTCTTGAATAAAATCCTTGTCCTTTTTCCTTTTCTGGTACTGGTTGAATAGCCCCCAATCCATGAGGGACATGACGTGTCTGGGCCTCTGCCCACTGGTTTTGTGGCAGATCCGGCCATCCGTTTGGAATTGGCAAAGTATGGAAATGAAATCTGTACCCCTGGGATACTATGTTTAATACCCACTTGTCCTGGGTAATTAACTGCCAATTTTGAGCATGAAGTGCTAATTTTCCCCCCAAGGGGGCTGCCAAAATACAAGTGCTTGGAGAGGGTCACGGAAAGTCACTGAGACTGCTTACTGTAGGGTTGTGCTTGGTTTCCTCCAGGTTTGGAGGTGGAGGCACCCCATTGCATTGACCTGTAATAACCCTGTGATTGATATCTGGAGCCTTTTGAGCACCTGGGTTTGCCCTAAGTGGCTCTGTTGGACACAGGAAAGGACCAACATTTAGTAGGCCAGTGCCTACTGAACCTGGGTGGCTGCACTTGCAAGAAATGTTTTACAGTTTGCATAGATTTAGCTTTGTCTTCCATTTTCTTTAAAACCTCTTCTGCCTTATTACCAGAGTATCATGCTGCAAAGGGGCATCCAACAATTTAGCTTTAACATGATCAGGCAGATTTTGCTCCTTGAGCCAGACATGCCTTTCTAATCACAGATTCTGTAACGGCGGCCCTACAAGAGGCCTCCAAGGAATCAAAACCACATTGCAAAGTATGCTTTCCAACCTGTTCTGCTGAATGCAATAAATCCTGTAACTCTATTTTCCACACAATCAGAAATCAACATAATTTTCTGTTTCAGTAAGCCCATAACATGTTGTTGATATTTAAGCATATGAAACTGACAGTTTAAAGCCCTGATTGCCAAGGTTGCAGACGTATAAACCTTCTTACCCCATCTATCCAGCGCCCTGGAATCTCTATCAGAAGGGGTAGGTTTTTGGCTGTAGAAGCCTTAACACCCTTGGGACCCTGAGAAATAGTCTCAAGATCAGCAGCTGGATTTTTGAAAAGAAATTTGTGGGGGTCAGGAACCCTGTAATATCTGTCTGGCTTACTAGGAGCCAGAGGCAGGGAATCAGGAGCCATGCTTGATTCTGAGAACACATCAACAATATCTAATACAGGAGGTATTGCCAAAGGCCTATGCTGAGGAAGAAGGAAATCCCTAAGCCTCTTTTTTGATTCAGAAAAGTCCTGACTCTCCCAGTGAAAATGTTCCCTTAAAGTATGCAAAGTCTCTCCAAAAGAGTAATCCTCAGGAGGAGATGCAGATGGGATGGATTCCTCTGCATCAGAATCCTCATAGGGTGGAATACAAAATTCCTGATAAGAGGAGGAATCTGAAGAAATGGAAACCTGATCTGAAGATTCATAATCAGTGTCTTGCCTAGGCCTCTTAGCAGGAGAGGGGTTGGGAACCCCTGATCAAGGTAATTAAATCCTCAGCCATTTTGATCATCTGTTTTTTAGGCATAGAGGCCTGAGCATGTGGCTCATGCATCAGTTTTTTAGACATAGAAGTTGTTTTTGACCTAGGTTTTGTTGCTGGCAGTTTAATGTAAAAATGTTGAGGCCTGAAAACACCCTCAGAAGCTGGTGCCTGCTTAGCGGCTCCAGACCCATCCAAGGTAGACATCCGTGGGTTCAATACTTTGCGAATCTCGCTGCATACCGGACTCTGAATGGGTCTCAGTAGAGGCCTGCGACTCAAATTTAGCGGGTATCAGGGGCTGTGACAGCGTCTCACTGAGTACTGGCAAACCGGCGACTGGCTTAGAAGCTTCGTCGTTGGTTTTGGACCTACACGGTTTGTCTCTTTTTCCTTGCGTTCTTTGTAAACTCCAGTAGTCAGATTGCTAACCGACGACATTTCAGGGTAGTTAAATTTTGAACCAAAATATTTAGAAGCAAAAAATTACCGACACTTAATAGTGTGCTGATTAAATAAAGCGCAAAACCGACAGCAAGGTACATTGTGGTCAGGGCCCAGGCAAGGAATACAGTACAAATGAAAATCTTTGTGAGGTATTTGCTTTCCACAAGTAATCCAATTATTAACTTTTACTGACATTGGTAAGGAACAAGAAAAAGTTTCCCCAACGGGGTACTTAGCTTTAGTTTGAAGACTTCGGTTCTGAAACTCGAACACGAAAATTTCAGGAGTCCGCCGACTGGCACTTGCTAACTGCTTCTGCTTCGGGCACCGTGCGGCAAGAAAGACTGATGTAATGGCATTAGCTGCATGTTTTATACCCCTGACGACCTGACGTCATGGAAGAAGGGACAGCATCCAACACAGGATCTAAGACTTTGTTAATCAGACAGAATGAGGGCTACTGCAAGCAGATAACCCAAATGTAATGACTGCAGCAGTGAAACATGAAGAAAGTCCTTCAAGTTCAATCTGCATCCTCAAGAATCTCCACATCATTCAATCGTCAATTTCGTAAGGTTATTGGAAGAGATCTTGAAGACGATGCAACAGACGTGGGATCTAGAAAATTGCATTTTTTGCAGCATCAGAGAATGGAAACTTAGACTAATCTAGGGTGAGGTGAGGGACATTGTATCCAAGGAACTGATGGATCCAACTTCCTCACAGTCTTGCACACCAAAACCAAAGAATCTGTTGGAGCTAGGGCATTAGTGAGTACACCTCAACAAAGAGGCCAGTCACAAGTGGAATCCCTCAGAGATCAGTCCTTTTTGTTGACTTTTTTAAACTTGTGGGGGACTGAAAGACACATACCCCACTTCATGTCAGTTTTTTGTCTGCGTTCTTTGAAAAATTAAAAGAAAAGGTCCGTGCAAGTAAAACAATTTTTGTTCATAACTGCATTTGTATAAAACATTTCATGATAGAAACTGCACATTATGTATTAAAAGTGCTCAGTGATTACTGTATGCGATAAAGATATCGAAGTAAGCAAGTACTTCTTTTCTTTTAGTTTTAAGAAACATAGGCATTACAATGTGAAGACTGAAGACAGCCTGTACAAAAGCATGTTTAAGTTAATAAGCAGTAATCTTGGGCTGTTGAAATGGGGGATGGGGTGTAAAAGTGCAATGACTAAAACGTACACAGAAATGCCAGGTTTTCTTATACTTTTACATAGGTGAATATCTGGATTAATGCCCTTGGTTCAATCTAACAAGTCTGTAGTTTAAGCAAGTGGACTTTAAAACCAACATACCAAATTATTCAATGCATTTACTAGAAAAGCGTATAATTTAGTTTTATTTAAAGGCAGTGCACGTTTTATTCAAGTTAAAAGTTGATGTTTTCTGAAAGCATATTAGTTGTTTTTCAGATCTGGAAGGGGAATAAAAATAAGAACAGACATCAACTAGTGTAAGTAGGAGCACATGCTGCAACATGCATCTTAGCATGGATAATCTTAATTTAAGGTTAATTGATGCCTATGGCTGCAGATCTGGAACAACTGTTCCTGTCAGAACAGTTAAACATTATTTGAAAATGGACAGTTTTGTGCATTTGTTTTAAGTTTTAGTAGATTATAGGGATATTCTGGGGTGTGTATTTCTTTTGAGGGTTGTCATTAAAACAAGAAGTCTTGTAAACTGAGATACACGTTCAAACAGAGATGACAAGAAACTGTGTAAAGCATCAACTTGCCAAACATTAGTGGGAGAATGTAACACAAAATCTGGAAAAAGGCATTTACAAAAGATATCATATCTAATATGTGGGAATAACTTCTTATCATAATGGTTGCACTGTCTGTATTTCTTGGAATGTGAATGGTCACACAGGTGCAGACAAAAGGGTAAGAATACTGAATTACATTTAAGAAATGTAGAGTGCACACAACAATGCTACATGATATATACTTAGAAAGAAGTGAGCATGTGAATTTGACAAAAAAAGGATTTCAGGATGGACATTTAGCAGAATATCAGGGAAAAGGGGAGTACTTGTACTAATTGCTACAGGGGCTACAATAGTGATAGAATAGGAAAAAAAGATAATAATGGTAAGAGGCTACTGCTAAGGGAGAATCATGATGGCATGCATTTCCATTCCACCTAAAAACTATTATGGATCTTAAGAAAATTTTGCAAGAAATAATCAGCTTTCAGCAGGTAATATTACAGGTGAGGAATGGAAAATGATTTGCAAGAGTGAGGCTGTACCTGGGGGAACTAAAAGGAAAATATTATAAGACCAGGTACATTTCATAAGAAATTTACGAACTATTTAGCAAGAAAGACATGAATTCAGTAGTAGGAACTCAGAGAGAATTTGCATATTATTCTGTAAGGTGCAATAACTGGGATAGACCAGAAAGAAATTATATTTCACTGAAACATACATTTTATTGAAAGCTTCAACATGCATCCAATAACAATTTCAGATCATGCACCAACAACTTGTAGGTTCATGGATTAGTATAAGGTTAGCTACTTTTGTGGGCCATTTTAAGCCTAGCCAATTAATGTATGTGAAAATCAAACCCTGCACCTCAAGTCTGTAAAGTAAACATCTTAACCATTATGCCAATCTCTCACTGCATAGATTAGTACTAGGCTAAATGTCCTTGTGGGACATGTTATGCCTAGACAATTAACCCGTATGATATCCAAACCCTGCACCTTACATCTGCAAGGCAAAGGTCTTAACTATTATAATGCAGGGCAATGAAGTAAAAGACAGACAGTGGCACTTCCCCACCCTACCTGGTCAAAAGAGAGGAATTTAAGGAACGGGTAGTGTAAATTATTTGAGAGTTACTATGAAAGATAGAAGTTTCTTCAGAAAGTACAGTTGTGTACCTACCATAAATGTAGATGTTCGAGTGCATTCACTGTTGCAGTCATTGCACTTGGGTTATCCTGCTGGCAGGCTACCCGCAGTCGGCCCGAGTTCCAAAGTCTAGCTCCGGCGTCGGTTGCTGTCACCTCTTCCCTGATGTCAGTGCGCCAGGGGTATAAAAGATGCAACAGACACCATTTTCTTCAGTTTTTCTTGCCCCAGATGCCAGGTGCCCCCAAATAGGAAAGGCTGGAAAAAATTATGTCAAAAAACATGCATGTACAAAAATAAAATTTCCTTCATCTACAAGCAAATACATCACATAGGCTGTAGAGAGTTGAAAAGTACAGAAAGGACCCAGCAAAGAAAAAAGGGGGATGGTGGGTGGGTAACCTGGACTGCAACAGTGAATACACTCTAACATCTACATTTATGGTAGGTACACAACTGTACTATGTTCATCGTGGTTCACTGTTGCAGTCATTACACTTGGGTTCAATCCCAAAGCTGAGGTTGGGTGGCTGGGCCTAAATAGGGTTAGGAGAGGCTACCAGGCCCTGCAGAACCTGCAGTGGCAAAGCCTGCTCTGGATTTAGAGTAGAGAGGTAAGTGGTAGTGCTTAGTGAAAGTGTGCACTGTACTCCAGGTTGCAGCTTCTAAAATGTCTTTGGTTAGTACTCCCCTGAGAAAGGCTGCTGAAGTGGCTGCTGCTCTAGTAGAATGTGGCATTATGCCCTAAGGCACTGATTTGCCATGTTGTGCATAGCAGAGGTGAATGCAGTGTCCTATCCATTTTGAAATGGTCTGCTTTGAGATAGGCTTTCCTTGTGATCCTGCAGCATAAGCTACAAACAGTTGCTCAGTTTTTCTGAAAGCTTTTATTTTGTCCAAGTAGAATCGTAGTTGTCTGTGTATATCCAAAGTATGTAGAAGTCTCTCCCCTTTATTCTGGGGATTTGGATAGAAAGTTGGCAAATGAATGGTTTGGTTAAGAGCCACACTGGAAACCACCTTTGGCATAAATGTTGGGTTTGTCCTTAGGGAGACCCTGTCCTGATGAAAAATGATGAAAGGTTCCACCGCCATTAATGCATGTAACTCTGAGACTCTTCTTGCAGAAGTTATTGCTAGGAGCTGAGCAGTTTTCCATGATAAGAATTTTATATCAGCTGTGTTGGCTGGCTCAAAAGGAGGCAGGGTGAGCTTTTCTAATACAAAATTGAGATCCCAAGCAGGTACTGGTGCTCTCCTTGGGGGTCTTATGTTTCTTGCCCTGTGAGGTACTGCCTTAGCAGTGGATGTGAAAAAATAGGAGGTTCCGTATTGTAATGAGCTGAAATGGCAGAGGCATGGATTTTAATCAATGAAAAGGATAGGCCTTTGTCCAGCATCTCAGTCAGGTATTATAAAATCTGAGGAATATTTGGAACAAGTGGTTCGAGTCCTTGTGCCTGGTTCCAAGCACAGAATCTTTTCCATTTTTCTGCATAAAACTTCCTAGTGCTGGGCCTCCTGGCTTCTAAAAGGACATCCATAACGGCTTTAGAGAGAGGTGTGGTCTGAGTGGCTAAATTATCTGCCATGCAGCCAGATTTAAGGTTCTGAGTTGACTGTGTAGAATCTGATTGTTTTGTTGAGTCAGAAGATGAGGAATTTGAGGTAAAGGCCAGGCTGGGCCTCGAGACAAGTTTTTTAAGATTGGGTACCAGTGCTGGCGTGGCCAGTCTGGGGCAATCAGGATCATTTTTGACTTCTCTTGTCTGACTTTTAGGAGTACCTTGGGAAGAAGAGCCAGTGGAGGGAAGGCATAAACTGTCAGGGTTTTCCAGCTGAATGAAAGAGCATCCACTTTCCATGCTTGTGAATGAGAAGTTCTTGTGCAGAATTTCTGTAGTTGGCAGTTGCGAGGGGAGGCAAGAAGATCCATGTCCGGGCGTCCCCATTTCTTTATCATCATGCTGAAGACCTGTGGATTTAGTTTCCATTTGTGTGGATCCATGAGATTTCTGCTTAGATCGTCTGCCAGTGTATTTTTCTTTCCTGGCAGGAATTGTGCCTGTAGATGTACTTGATAGGTCAGTGTTGTGCTTCACAGAGTCATGGCTTGCCTGCAGAGGGGGTAGGAATGCGTGCCACCTTGCTTGTTTATGTAACATAACTGTAGTGTTGTCCGTCTTTACTAATAGTTGTCCTGGATGTAGTAGATCCTTGAAGGCTGTCGGGGCATTCTGTACAGCTAGCATCTCTTTTTGATTGATGTGAAGATGCATTTGTTCCTTGGGCCACGTGCCCTGAATACATTTTCCTGCCATGTGTGCCCCCCAGGCATAATCCGATGCATCCATTGGTATTGTCTGCCTGGCTATGGGTAAGGTGAAGGGCTGTCCCTTGTTGTGGTGACAGGCCGTGGACCACCATTGAAACTACTGTTGTAGACAGGGAATTATAGGTACTACTCTTTCCAGGCTGTGGCAATGCTGAGTCCAAACACTTTTTAGATCCCATTGTAGTTTCCTCATATGCAGTCTTGCATATGGAATTAGTAGAATGCAGGAAGCCATGAAGCCCAGGGCCTGCAGAATTTTTCTTGCAGGGAGCTGGGTCTTTGTTGCCATCATTTGAAAGTAATGAGTCAGTTGCTTTTCTTTGTCTGGCATGAGATAAGCCATCTGGGCAGTTGTATTTAAGCTTGCACCCAGGAATATTATCTCTTGAGAGGGTACTAGTTTTGATTTATTTTCGTTTACTGTGTACCCTAGGGAAGTTAATAATCTTTTTACAAATGCTAGATGCTTTAGCAGAATGTCCTTGCTCTCTGCTTGAATAAGGCAGTCTTCCAAGTAAGGATATATCTGAATTCCTCTGTCTGCAAAATGCAATTACTGGTGCCAGGCAATTTGTGAAGACCCTGGGCGCAGTAGATAAGCCAAAGGGCAGTGCAGAGAATTAGTAATGCATTGAGCCAGCTATGAATCTTAGGTATCTTCTGCAAGATTGTCTGATTGGGACATGCAGGTATGCCTCCTTGAGGTCCAAAGTAACTAGCCAAGCCTTCTTGCCCAGCATGGGTAGAAGTTGTTGCAGTGTTAACATTTTGAATTTTGGAACATCCAGGAAAGTATTTAGGGTTGACAAGTCCAGTATTGGTCTCCAGGCTTTGTCCTTTCTGGGAACCAGGAAGAGTCTTGAGTAAAAACCTTGTCCCTGTTCTTGCTGTGGTACTCTTTGAATAGCTCTCATGTCCATGAGAACAGCAAATTCATTTTGTGCCTCTGCCCATTGGTTTTGTGGCAGGTCCAGCATACCTTTTGATTTTGGAAGGGTGTGAAAGTGGAACCTGTACCCCTGAGAAACTATATTCAGTACCCATTTGTCCTGGGTGATTATGTGCCAATTTTGTGTGAAAAGTGCTAGCTTCCCCCCTAGGGGTGCTGCCAAAAGGTAAGTGCTTGGCCTTTGTAGAGGAAAGTCATTGGGACTGTTTCCTATAAGGTTGTGATTTGTCTTCACCTGCTTTGGGGGCAGAAGCACCCCATTGTTTAGGTCTGTAGGAGCCTTGGGGCTGAGATCTGCCTCTTGGGCGTCTGTATCTGCCTCTTTGTGGCCTGACACCTGAAAGGACCAATTTTTTGAAGGCCAGTTTCTGCAAAACCTAGCTGGTTGAACCTGTAAGAAATCCTTTACTGTCTGCATAGATTTTGCTTTATATTCCATTTTCTTTAACACCTCTTCTGCCTTAACACCAAACAAAGTATCATGCTGTAATAGTGCATCTAATAATTTTACTTTAACATGGTCAGGTAAACTTTATTCTTTCAACCAAGCATGCCTTCGAATGACAGAGCCTGTAACTGCGGCTCTGCAAGAAGCCTCTAATGAATCAAAACCACATTGCAGAGTATGTTTTCCCACTTGTTCAGCTGCATGCAATAATTCCTGCATTTCCTTATTGTCAGGATTCTCTGAATTTGTAAGCATTTTCTGTTTTAACAAAGACATGAGGTATTGTTGATATTTAAGCATGTGAAACTTGCAGTTTAAAGCCCTTACAGCTAAAGTAGCAGAGGTGTAAACATTTTCCCCCCCATCTATCCAGAGCTCTAGAATCCCCATCAGAGGGAACAAGGTTTTTGGCAGTGGAAGCCTTAACCCCTTTGGGACCCTGGGAAATTGTTTCAGGGTGAGCAGCAGAGTTTTTATAAAGAAATTTATGAGTGTCAGGGACCCTGTAATACCTGTCTGGCTTGACTGGTGCATGGGGTAAAGAATCAGGAGACAGACTGGATTCAGAGAAAACATCATCAACTATATCAAGCACAGGGGGAAGAGCCAGGGGCCTGTGTTGAGGCAGTAAAAGAAAATCTCTGGGCCTTTTCTTGGATTCTGAATAATCCTGGCTCTCCCAGTGGAAATGCTCCCTCATGGTTGCAGAGTTTCCCCCAAAAGAGTAATCCTCAGGTGGAGAGGCTGAAGGTATAGATTCTTCAGCATCAGAATCCTCATAGGGAGGTAGAGAATAGCCCTGATCTGAAGAGGAATCAGATGATATAGAAACCTGGTCAGAGGAATCACAGTCAGTGTCTTGCCTAGGCCTTTTATCAGGAGGGGGATGGGAACCCCTGATCAAAGTAATTAAGTCTTCGGCCATTTTAAGCATCTGTTTCTTTGGCATGGTTGACTGTCCAGGAGAATGCTGTACTTGTTTCTTTGTCTTTAATGGTGTCTTTGGCTGTACTTTGGCTGCTGTAGAGGATTTAATAGTAAGCTGTGAAGGTCTGAAAACACCCTCAGTAGCCGATGCCTGCTCAGCGGCTCTGGACCCATCTGAGGGAATATTTTCCATAGGCCCAATACCTTGAGTATTCAGAGGCCTAGTTGTCTCCACTTGGGAGAGTGGTACGGCATGTGGCTCTGAGGTAGCGGGTGTCAGGGGCTGCGAAAGTGCCTCGCTAAGAACCGGCAAACTGGCGACTGGCCTAGAAGAGGTTTCGTCCTTGGATTTGGACCTCGGATGCCTGTCCTTTTCCTTGCGTTTTTTATGAATTCTGGTTGTTCCGACGGCATTATATAGTTAAACCTTCGGCCAAAGTAATGTAATGCAAAATCAAACTGAAGTTTAACAGTGGGTTTGTTGAATCTAGCACAAAACCGACAACTATTAACGTCGTGGTCAGGGCCTAGGCAAGGAATACAGTAAGAGTGGAAGTCCTTATGAGGTATTTGCTTCCCACAAGAAATACAATTATTAACTTTTACTGACATCAGTCTGGTGCAAGAAAAAGTTTTGCCAATGGGGTACTTGCTTTATTGAAGACTTCGGTTCTGAAACTCTAATTAGAAAATCTCAGGAGTCGGCTGACCGGCAATTGTGAACTGCTTCTGCTTTGGGCACCCCGCGGCAAGAAAGACTGAAGAAAATGGCGTCAGTTGCATATTTTATACCCCTGGCGCACTGACGTCAGGGAAGAGGCGACAGCAACCGACACCGGACCTAGACTTTGGAACTCGGGCCGACTGCGGGTAGCCTGCCAGCAGGATAACCCAAGTGTAATGACTGCAACAGTGAAACACGATGAACATAGTTCAGTTTGTGAGGGGGATAACATGAAAATGGAGTATAAAAATAGGATACAAAGAAAAGAAAAAGAAATGTGATTAAGAAGCAAAGGACAGTTGTGTACACTTACCATAAATGTAGATGTTCGAGTGTATTCACTGTTGCAGTCATTACATTTGGGTAATCTGCTGGCAGGTTGCCCTCAGTCGGCCTGAATTCCAAAGTCTTGGGTCCTGCATCGGTTGCTGTCTCCTCTTCCATGACGTCAGGTTGTCAGGGGTATAAAACATAAAGCCGATACATTTTCTATAGTTTTTCTTGCCCCAAATGTCAGGTGCCCCAAAAAAGGTAGCAAAAATATATAAATATGTACATGCATCAATATAAACTTTTACCTTCATCAACAAGCAAATACACCACATAGGTTGTAGAAGATAGAGAAGGACAGTACAGTTGTGTACCTACCATAAATGTTGATGTTCAAGAGTATTCACTGTTGCAGTCATTACTCTTGTGTTATCCTGCTGGCAGGCTACCCGCAGTCGGCCTGAATTCCAATGTCCTGGTCCAGCATCGGTTGCTGATGCCTCTTCCCTGACGTCAATGCGCCAAGGGTATAAAAGATGCAGCAGACGCCATTTTCTTCAGTTTTTCTTGCCCCAGATGTCAGGTGCCCCCAAAAGGGTAGGCTAAATAAATTATGCCAATAAACATGCATGCACTAAAGTAAACATATCCTTCATCTACAAGCAAATACAACACATAGGTTGTATAGAATAGAGAAGTACAGATAAAACCCAGCAAATGAAAGGGGGACGGTGGGAAGGTAACCTGGACTGCAACAGTGAATACACTCGAACATCTACATTTATGGTAGGTACACAACTGTACTATGTTAATCGTGTTTCACTGTTGCGGTCATTACTCTTGGGTTGAATCCCACAGCTGAGGAAGGGTGGCTAGGCTAAATAGGATTAGGAGAGGCAACGAGGCCCTGCAGAACTTCAGTGGCAAAACCTGCTCTGGATTTAGAGTTGAGAGGTAAGTGGTAGTGCTTTGTAAAAGTGTGCACTGAACTCCAAGTTGCAGCCTCTAAGATGTCTTTGGTTGGTACTCCTCTGAGGAAGGCTGCTGAAGTGGCTGCTGCTCTGGTAGAGTGTGGCCTAATGCCCTTAGGCACTGATTTGCCATGCTGTGAGTAGCAGAAACGAAGGCAATGACTTATCCATTTAGAAATGGTCTGTTTAGAGATAGCCTTTCCTTGTGATCCTGCAACATATGCCACTAAAAGTTGCTCAGTCTTTCTGAAAGCTTTAGTTCTGTACATATCCAAAGAATGCAGAAGTCTCTCACCCTTGTTCTGTGGGTTTGGATAAAAGGTAGGCAAGTGAATGGTTTGGTTGAGGGCCACACTGGACACCACCTTAGGCATAAATGTAGGGTTTGTCCTCAGGGATACCCTGTCTGGATGAAAAATGATAAAAGGTTCCACCGCCATGAGTGCCTGTAACTCAGAGACTCGTCTTGCAGAGGTTATTGCTAGGAGCATAGCTGTTTTCCAGGATAAGAATTTTATATCAGCCGTTGAAGCTGTCTCAAAAGGAGGCAGTGTGAGCTTTTCCAAGACATAACTGAGGTCCCGTGCAGGTATTGGTGCTCTCCTTGGAGGCCTGATGTTTTTGGCCCCTCTGAGGTACTGCTTTATTAAAGGATGAGAAAAGATAAGTGGTTCTGTACTGTAATGGGCTGAAAAGGCAGAGGCATGAATCTTAATTCATGAAAAGGAAAGGCCTTTGTCCAGCATCTCAGTTAGATATTGTAAAATCTGAGGAATATTTGGTACATACTTGTCAATGCCCTGTTCCTGGTTCCAAGCACAGAATCTCTTCCATTTTTCTGCATAAGATTTTCTGGTACTGGGCCTCCTGGCCTCCAAGATAACATCCATAACAGCTTTTGAAAGAGGAGTGTTCTGCTGCCAAATTTAGGGTCCTGAGTTGGCTGTGCAGGATCTGATTGTTTTGTTGGGTCAGTACGTGAGAAGTTTGAGGTAATGTCAATGCTGGACCTTGAGACAAGCTCTTTAAGATTGGGTACCAGTGCTGACGTGGCCAGTCTGGGGCAATCAGTATCATTTTTGGCTTCTCTTGTCTGACCTTTAGGAGTACCTTGGGAAGGAGAGGCAGTGGAGGAAAGGCATATACTGTTAGGTTTTTCCAGCTGAAGGATAGGGCATCCACTTTCCATGCTTGTTTGTGATGAGTCCTTGTGCAAAATCTCTGTAATTGGCAGTTGTGAGGGGAGGCAAATAGATGTCTGGGCATCCCCATTTCCTTGTTATCATGCTGAAGACTTGTGGATCCAGTTTCCATTCTTGGGGATCCATGAGGTTTCTGCTTAGTTCGTCTGTCAGAGTATTTACTTTTCCTGGCAGGAATTGTGCTTGCAGGTGAACTTGATAAGCCAATGTGTCCCACAAGGTCATTGCTTGTCTGCAGAGGGGGTAGGAATGTGTGCCTCCCTGCTTGTTTATGTACCACATGACTGTAGTATTGTCCGTCTTTATCAGTAGTTGTTCTGGATGAATTAGATCCTTGAAAGCTGTCAGGGCATTCTGAACAGCCAGCATCTCTTTTTGATTGATATGAAGATGCATCTGGCTTTTGGGCCATGTGCCCTGAATACCTTTTCCTGCCATGTGGGCCCCCCCAGGCATAATCTGATGCATCCGTTGTTAGTGTCTGCCTGGCTGTGGGTAAAGTGAATGGCAGACTCTTGTTGTGGTGACAAGTCTGTAACCACCATCAAAACTCATGTTGCAGGCAGGGAATGAGGGTAATAAGAAGTTATGTACTCATCATAACGTTCCATCTGAGTAGGTAAACTTCATTTGTCTGCAACCTGTGGGATACGGATCTGATCTCGGATCCGAGCCGGCAACTTTACAAACCTTAGATCCGAGCTCCTAGCTCCTCCCCTTACCCATAATCCCCTGCCAACCCTGACTGACCTCAGATCTAGTTTGCCGCGCTTCTGAACAGCAGCTAGACTGCGAGCTCCTGGTCTAATGGTCAGATAAGTCCTTGTTTCACTATTTTCTCCCTTAAACTTGTGTGGGTGTTTTGTGTTGGTTAGGTTCCCTTTTGTTATAACCCTATTTTTAGATAACCTTACTAAATTTTAGTCAAATTTTTCTCCTCCCCACCCCTCACTGGTCGTAGTCTGTATGTGTGTGTCTTAGTGTGTTTGGGGCCTACTGAGTGAGTTTTACCTTTCAATCTTCGAAACCTCTGGCAGGATTGGTTCTGAGGGCCCTAGGATAAACGGCAGCCGCAATAAACCTTCTTCCCATGGCGCATCTGAACATGAGGATTTTACAGTGGACTCTACTAGTCCAATGGTCCCTTCATCAGTACCCCTTGAGTCACCCCATTCCTCTCAGCAGGGCCTGCAAGAGGGCTCTCGTTTGGTGGCTTCAATCGCCGGACCTCCAGGCGGGACACCCCTTTGCTACGGCCCCCTCTCTTGCCACGGTGACCACGGATGCCTCTCATCTTGGGTGGGGGGGCATTATTCGGGCAGGATGGTCCAAGGCACATGGAACGATTCAGAGACCTTAATGCACATAAATGTTCTAGAGATGAGGCCAGTGCTATTGTCGTTGCAAGCACTTCAGAGCCTTCTGCCTGCAAGAACAATTGCAATCCAGACAGACAGCATGTCTGTGGTATGGTCTATCAACAAACCAGGGGGAACCAGGTCTTACCCACTCTGTTGAGAAGCCATGAGAGTGTGGGAATGGGCGATCTCCACCAACCGCTTTCTCATTGCAACGCACATTCCGGGATCGACCAACATCCTGGCGGACAGACTGAGTCGCACCATCCTTTCACCTTACAAGTGGTCCCTCAATCCTCAAGTAGCGAGTCGAATCTTTGCCGTTTGGGGGCAGCCCTGTTGTGATCTCTTCGCATCTCCTTCAAACACTAAATGCAACAATTACTTCGCTCTCATTCCCCCTGCCGAGGAAGCTCCGAGGGATGCCTTGGTGCCTGCTTGGCCACCCGGTCTTCTCTATGCCTACCCTCCTCTTCCCCTGATGCTGAAACTCCTTCAGAAAGCCAGTCGGTTGGGGAGCAGGATGATCCTCATTGCCCCATTCTGGCCTCACCAAGCTTGGTTCCCTTACCTCTGGTCTCATCGAGTGAATCCGCCCTGGATTCTAGATCCCCTCCCGGATCTAATTTCCCACCCCCTGGGGCTCCCAGTTCCCGACCTGGTCAGCCCTCAAGCTTACGGCTTTGGCTGCTCCAGTTCCACTTGTAGCTAGGACTCCTGGTATCTCATCTCCAGTTAAAACTATCCTAGTAGCAATGCACAAGCCCTCTACTAGGCAGGTCTATGGTAGTAAATGGAAGCGTTTCTCTACCTGGGCAGAACGCCATAATTTGGATCCTTTTACAGCCCCCTTGCCTGCGGTGCTGGATTTTCTTTCAGGACTTTTTAATGACGGAGCTAGCTGTTCTACGATTAAGGTTCAATTAGCAGCTATCTCTCATTATCATGTAGGTACTGAAATGGGTCCTTTGATTACTACAAAATTGTGCAAAACGTTCCTAAAGGGCACCTTTCTACATAGGCCTCCAATAAAGGAAGCAGTACCTCCATGGGATTTGACCTTGGTATTACAAGCCTTGACGGCCCCTCCCTTCGAACCTGTGGCTTCAGTAGACCTCAAATATTCGTCTTGGAAAACAGCCTTTCTAGTGGCTATTACTTCAGCCAGGAGAGTATCTGAATTACAAGCTCTTTCTGTGAAACCCCCATACTTAGCTTTTCACAAGGATAGGGTTTACCTCAGGACCAATCCCTCCTTCCTCCCGAAGGTAGTTTCTGAATCTAATATTAACCAATCTATCAATTTGGCAGTCTTCTTTCCTAACTACCAAAACAAAGGGGAGTACAGATTACATTCTTTGGACGTGCATAGACAACTTAGATTTTACATTCATAGGACATCTGGTCAGGGACAATCAGACCAGCTGTTTGTCTCCTTTGCCAAATTTAATCTAGGTAAACCAGTCGCGAAAGTTTCCTTATCGAAACGGATTTCACAGTGTATCATTCAAGGCAGTCATCCAAATAAGGGTATACTTGAATTCCTCTGTCTGCAAAATGCAATTACTGGTGCCAGGCATTTTGTGAAGACCCTGGGCGCAGTAGATAAAGAAAAGGGCAGTGCAGAGAAAGTACAGTTTTGTACCTACCATAAATGTAGATGTCCGAGAGGAATGCATCTGCAGTCTTTACAAATGGGTTGTCCTGTCGTCAGGCAGCCCTTCGGTCGGCCGGATTCCAAAGTCTGGGTCTGGCTTCGGCTGGTGTCGCACTCCACCTGACGTCATTGCGGCAGTTCTTCGGGTATAAAGGCATCAGCCGACGCCATTTTCCTCAGTGTTTCTTGCCCCAGATGCCAGGTGCCCTCTTGGATGGCTAAATTTGGATAAATGCCAAAGTTTCCAAATAGTAGAGAGCAAACACACAAAATAAACATGTATGTACATATATACAAACAAATACACCATAATAGATCCCCAAGCTAGCTGAAAATTGGTAAGTACCCTAGGAGTACCTCAGAGGGAAGGAGGGTGGGTAATCCTGACTGCAGATGCATTCCTCTCGGACATCTACATTTATGGTAGGTACAAAACTGTACTATGTCCTTCAAGGATGCATCTGCAGTCTTTACAAATGGGTAGAATACCATAGCTAAACTAGGGAGGAGGAAAAGAGAATAGATTATGGTGTAGTTAGGATCCCTTGCAAAACAGCAGTGGCAAAACCAGCACGGGATCTAGAGTATAGAGGTAGGTTGTAATGCTTGGCAAATGTATGCACGGAGGTCCAAGTAGCAGCCTCTATAATGTCCTTGGTAGCCACTCGTAAGAACGCGGTGGTAGTGGCTGTAGCCCTTGTGGAGTGAGGCCTGATGTTCTCTGGAGTTTTCTTTCCATGGTAGGAGTAACAAAATCTAATGCAATTTCCTATCCATTTGGAGATTGTCTGTTTAGAAATTGGTTTTCCTTCTTTTCCTGTTGCATATGCTACCAGAAGCTGGTCAGTTTTTCTATTGTTTTTTGTCCTGTCCAGGTAGTAGCGTAATTGTCTGTGTACATCCAAGGTATGTAAGAGCTTTTCTCCCCTGTTTTGTGGATTGGGGAAGAATGTAGGAAGGTGGATAGCCTGATTTAAAGAGACTCTGGATACCACCTTAGGCATAAATGAAGGATTTGTTCTCATGGACACACTATCTTGATGGAAGATCAGGAAGGGTTGTACTGCCATTAATGCCTGTAGTTCAGAGACCCTTCTTGCTGAAGTTATTGCCAGCAGGAAAGCAGTCTTCCAGGATAAGTATTGCAATTCTGCTGTAGCTGCTGGTTCGAAAGGAGGTAGAGTCAGCTTTTCCAGCACAAAGTTTAAGTCCCATGCTGGCAATGGAGGTTTCCTGGGAGGTTTTACATTTTTAATTCCCCTCAGAAACTGTCTGAGCAGAGGATGCGAGAAAACAGGAGGATCCAAGCTGTATTCTGCTGAAATAGCTGATGCATGTATCTTGATGGAGGAATAGGACAGGCCTGCATGGAAGAGCTCCGCCAAGTACTCCAGGATGTTGGCTATGTTCACCAGTGTCACATCTTGCCCCTTTGCAGTACTCCAGATGAGATATCTTTTCCATTTTGCTGCATAATTCTTTCTTGTTGAAGGTCTACGAGCCTCCAGGATAATGTCCTTAACCCTTTGGGATAAATTTGGGTTAAGTGCTGTTATGTAATGTTCCAGGCAGTTAGCTGCAGAGTTTTTAGGTTTGGATGCAGAATGTTGTAGTTGTTCTGTGTCAGCAGTAATGGGATCAGGGGCAGTGTCCATATTTGTTTCCGGGGCATGCTCCTCAAGCAGTGGATACCAATGTTGCCTTGGCCAGTTTGGGGCTATCAGAATGATCCTCGGACGTTCCTCTTTGATCTTGAGAAGCACCTTGTGCATCAAAGGAAGTGGTGGGAATGCGTATGCTGTCAGGCTTTTCCAACTGAAGGATAGGGAGTCCACCTTCCAAGCAAGTGGGTGGTAAGTCCTTGTGCAGAATTTCTTCAACTGGTGATTGAGTGGGGATGCAAACAAGTCTATTTGTGGTAATCCCCATTCTCTTGTGATGGTTTTGAAAATGTCCGGATGCAGCATCCATTCGTGGGCATCTGTTGTAGTTCTGCTTAATATGTCTGCTAGAATGTTTTCCTTCCTGGTACATAAATTGCCTGTAACTGAATGTTGTAGCTCAGAGCCACATCCCATAGGTCCAGTGCCAGCCGGCATAGAGGGTATGAGTGTGTGCCTCCCTGTTTGTTGATGTACCACATAACTGTGGTGTTGTCTGTCCTTATCATCAACTGGCCTTCTTGGAGAAGAGGTCTGAATGCCTGGATTGCCAATTTTACTGCCATCATTTCTTTTAGATTTATGTGCAGATGCAGCTGGTCTTGAGTCCATAGGCCTTGAATGCACTTGCCCATCATGTGTGCCCCCCAACCGAGGTCTGAGGCATCTGTCGTGATGGTTTGTCTTGGTTGACTTTTGCAGAAGGGCAGTCTTGTGTTTGCTTGACAGGCCTGAGCCCACCATAAGAACTCTTGCTTCAGGCATGGGATAATTGGAATTTTGGTTTCTAGGCTGTGCTTGTGCTGAGACCACAAATTCTTTAGGTACCACTGTAGCTTTCTCATATGAAGCCTGGCATGAGGGACCAGTATTATGCAGGATGCCATGAAGCCTAGAGCTTGTAGCGCTTTCCTTGCAGTTAGATGGCTTTGCTTTGTTAATGTCAAGAAGTAGAGAGGAAGTTGCTCTTTCTTTTCTGCAGTTAGAAATGCCATTTGTTTTGATGTGTCCAGTTCTGCACCCAGAAAGGTTATTCTTTGGGATGGAATCAGCCTTGACTTTTTTGTATTGACTGTATATCCCAGGGCTTGTAGCAGGTAGATGACTGTTTGTAAGTCTTCTGTTAGTTTGTTTTTGTTGTCCGCTTGTATCAGGCAGTCGTCCAGGTAGGGATAGATTTGAATTCCCTGAAGTCTGCAGTGAGCGATTACTGATGCCAGGCATTTCGTGAACACTCTGGGCGCAGTAGATAAGCCAAAGGGCAATGCTGAGAATTGATAATGCTCTTATCCTGCAAGAAATCTGAGGTATCTTCTGCAAATTGGTCTTATGGGGACGTGCAGGTATGCCTCCTTGAGATCTAGAGTTACCAGCCAAGACTCCTTGCCCAGCATGGGAAGAAGCTGCTGTAGGGTCAGCATTTTGAATTTTGGAACAATGAGGAATGTGTTTAAAGCGGACAGGTCAGAATAGGCCTCCATTTGTTTTCTTTTCTTGGTACCAGGAAGAGCCTGGAGTAAAATCCCTTCCCTTGCTCCATAAATGGTACCTTTTCCACAGCTCGCATTCTTAATAATTGAGATATTTGTTTTAGAGCTTCTGTTCTTTGTGAAGGTGGTAGGTTTGGCATTCCTCTCTTTCTTGGTAGTGTATGGAAATGGAACCTGTAACCTTTGTCTAGTCTGCAAAATCCATTTTTCTCTTGTAATGCAGTGCCAGTTTCTTGAAAATAATGCCAGTTTTCCGCCTAAGGGTGCTTCTAGCTGTTCCCTGGTAGGCGGTGTCACCGCCAAGTCACTGTGATTGAGTTGTTGTAGTGGTGGTGGCTGTATCCGTGCCTCGTTGGTTGTTACCCTGCCACTGGCGACCCCTGTAGGCACCCCTGGATTGGTTTCTGCCTCTAGAGCGCCTATTCCTGCCTCTTTGTGCCTTAGAGGAGTCTGGAAAGGACCAATTTTTGGAGGGCCAATTCCTGCTAAACCTTGGAAGTTGAACTTGTAAGAAATCTTTTACTGTTTGCACAGATTTTGCTTTCTCTTCCATCCTTTTTAGTACCTGCTGTGCGGGGGCACCAAATAAATTGACCTTGTCCATAGGTGCATCCAAAAGCTTAGATTTGACATGGTCTGGTAATGCCTGTTCTTTCAACCATGCATGCCTCCTGATAACTGTGCCAGTCATGGCTGATCTAAAGGAAGCCTCCAGTGCATCATAGCCACATTTCAAAGAATGGTTACTAACCTGCTGTATGTTATGTAACATTTCTTGAACATACTTTTTATCTAAAGATTCTTCAGAGGACAGCTTTTTAGTCAACTGGTCAAGCATAAACTCTTGATATTGAATCATATGGAATTGGCAGTTCAAAGCTGTAGCTGACAAAGTAGCAGAGGTGTAAACTTTTTTACCCCATCTCTCTAAGGACCTGGATTCCCTTTCAGAGGGGAGGGGGTTTAGAAGAAGGAGCTGCTACAGCTTTAGGGCCCTGGGAGATAGTCTCTGGATCTGCAAAAGGGGCCTTATATAGGTGGTGATGAGTGTCCGGGACACTGTAGTACCTATCGGGCTTAGCAGGAGCCGGAGGTAAAGTATCAGGAGCAGTGCAAGCATCATTAAATGCATCATCAACAACAGATAGAACTGGAGGTATAGCTAAAGGCCTATGCTGTGGCAAGTTTAGAAAGGTCCTAAGCCTTTTTCTAGAGTCTGAGAAATCTTGGCCCTGCCACTGAAATTGTTCCCTCATAGCATGCAAGGTTTCCCCAAAGGAAAATTCCTCAGGAGGAGAGGCTGAAAGGATGGACTCCTCAGCATCAGAGTCTTCGAAAGGAGAATAAGAAGCCTCAGGGGGATCTGTATGATCTGAGTCATCAGAAGAATCATCCGTGGCTACTGGCTCAGGGGGCTCTGCTCTAGGCCTTTTTCTGGAGGAGGGAGAGAGGCCCTGTCTGGATGAGGCTGGGCTCCACGAATTAAAGAGATGAGATCCTCAGCCAAAGAAAGCATATGGGAGCTAGTGCTGGGCCTGTGAGAGGGGGCTTGGCGGCACAGGTTTTGATGCTTTGGCTGCTTTAGCCCTGGCAAAGGCCTTAACAGACATAGCTGGAGGAGGCCTAGCAGCTCCACGTGCAGGGGTAGAAATATCTAGGGAATGGTGTCTGATAAATCCTGTGAAATCGCAACAGAAGGTTGGATTGCAGAAGCCGTTTCTACCAGGATGGAAGAGGCCTCGGTAGAAGGCAAGTTATCGGCTGAAGAAAGAACCGCTTGCTCGGTTTCGCCGAAACCGAGACACTCGTGGTTTGCTTAACCGGTTTTCGCGAAACCGCGGACCGCGAGTGTCGGTCCTTTTCTTTCGTTTTTGGTTATTTGCGTAGTCGAGGATCCGACGGCATAATGTAGGCAAAATCGAGCCAAAATCTGTTCAGCAAAGTCCGAGCGGCGTAAGCGTCCGTCGGTTAAAAAAAGCACAGGCTAGACAAGCTGCTACGTCGTGGTCTGGGCCTAAACAATGTATGCAGTAGGAGTGGAAATCTTTATGAGGTATTTGTTTCCCACAAGATAAACAGTTATTAACTTTCTCTGACATCGGCTGAGGCAAGAAAGAGTCCCCAACGGGGTACTTAGCTTTATAGAAGTCTTCGAAGTAGTATTCGTAGTAGTAATCTCTGGATCTGACCGACCGGCACTTGCGAACAGCTTCTGCTTCGGGCGCCACGCGGCAAGAAAGACTGGAGAAAATGGCGTCGGCTGATGCCTTTATACCCGAAGAACTGCCGCAATGACGTCGGGTGGAGTGCGACACCAGCCGAAGCCAGACCCAGACTTTGGAATCCGGCCGACCGAAGGGCTGCCTGACGACAGGACAACCCATTTGTAAAGACTGCAGATGCATCCTTGAAGGACATTTGGTAATGCATTGAGCCAGCTATGAATCTGAGGTATCTTCTGCAAGATTGTCTGACTGGGACATGCAGGCATGCCTCTTTTAGGTCCAAAGTTACTAGACAAGCCTTTTTGCCCAGCATGGGCAGTAGCTGCTGCAGTGTTAACATCTTGAATTTTGGAACATCCAGAAATGTGTTTAGTATAGACAGGTCCAGTATTGGTCTCCAGGCTTTGTCATTTCTGGGCACCAAGAAAAGTCTTGAGTAAAATCCTTGCCCCTGCTCTTGCTGTGGTACTTGCTGAATGGCCCTCATGTCCATGAGGGACGTAATTTGCTTTTGTGCCTCTGCCCAATGATTGTGTGGCGGGTCTGGCATACCTTTTGACCTTGGCAGGGTGAGAAAGTAAAACCTGTAGCCCTGGGACACTATGTTCAAGACCTACTTGTCCTGGGTAATCATGTGCCAATTTGGTGAAAAAAGTGCTAGTTTTCCACTCAAAGGGGCTGACAAAAGGTAAGTGCTTGGATCTGGCAGAGGAAAGTCACTGGGACTGTTTCCTGCATGGCTGTGACTTGTCTTCTCCGCTTTTGGAGGTAGAAGCACCCCACTGTTTTGGCCTGTATGAGCCTTGGGGCTGAGATCTGCCTATGGGATGTCTGTATCTGCCTCTTTGTGGCCTGTCAGACACTGGAAAGGACTAATTCTTTGTAGGCCAGTTCCTGCTAAATCTGAGTGGCTGTACCTGTAGGAAATCCTTAACTGTCTGCATGGATTTCGCTTTATCCTCAATTTTCTTCAAAACCTCTTCTGCCTTAACACCAAACAAAGTATCATGCTGCAAAGGAGCATCCAATAATTCTGCTTTAACATGATCAGACAGATTCTGGTTCCTTTAACCAAGCATGCCTTCTAATGACAGAAGCTGTTAACAGCGGCCCTGCAAGAGGCTTCCAGTGAATCAAAACCACATTGCAAAGTATGCTTTCCCACTTGTTCAGCTGCATGCAACAAATCCTGCATTTCGTTGTTATTAGAACATTCAGAATTTGACAATATTTTCTGCTTAAGGAGTGGCATTAAGTATTGCTGATATTTAAGCATATGAAACTGACAATTTAAAACCCTTACAGCCAAGGTAGCAGAAGTGTAAACTTTCTTCCCCCATCTGTCCAGTGCCCTAAAATCCCTATCAGAGGGGACAGGGTTTTTTTTTGCAATGGAAGCCTTGACCCCTCTGGGACCCTGAGATATAGTTTCTGGGTCAGCAGCAGGGTTTTTATATAAAAAATTATGAGAGTCTGGGACCCTGTAGTATCTGTCTGGCTTAGCAGGTGCAGGGGGTAATGAGTCAGGAGACAGGCCGGACTCCGAAAATACATCATCTACAATGTCTAGAGCAGGTGGAATAGCAAGAGGTCTGTGCTGAGGTAGTAAAAGAAAGTCTCTGAGCCTTTTCTTAGATTCTGAATAATCTTGGCTCTCCCAGTGGAAATGCTCCCTCATGGTATGCAGGGTTTCCCCAAAAGAATAACCCTCAGGAGGAGAGGCTGAAGGAATGGATTCTTCAGCATCACAATCTTCATAGGGAGTAAAAGAGTATCCCTGTTCAGAAGAGGAATCAGAGGAAACTGAAACCTGATCAGAAGAATCATATTCTGTCTCTTACCTAGGCCTCTTACCAGGAGGGGGATGGGAACCCCTGATCAAGGTAATTAGGTCTTTGGCCATTTTATGCATCTGTTTTTTAGGCACGGAAGTCTGAGTAGGAGAATGCTGTACTTGTTTCTTTGTCTTTAGAACTGTTTTAGTCTTTGAAGCTGAAGTTGGCTTAACATATAACTGTGTAGGTCTGAAGACGCCCTCAGAAGCCGATGCCTGCTCAGCGGCTCTGGACCCATCTGAGGGAATGGTTTCCGAGGCCCAGTTGGCTCCACGTGGGAGTCGGAAGTGGCCTTTGGCTCTGAGGTAGCAGGCGCCAGGGGCTGCGAAAGCACCTCACTGAGAACCGGCAACCGGCCTAGCAGAGGCCTCGTCGGTTTTGGACCTCAGATACCTATCCTTTTCCTTCTCCTTGCGTTTTTTGTAAACTCCGGTCGTCGGCTGTTCCGAAGGCATTATAGAGTTAAATCTGCGGCCAAAGTAATGAAATGCAAAATCGAACCAAAGCTTAATAGTGCGTTGGTTAAATCTTGCACAAAACCGACAGCTAGCAACGTCATGATCAGGGCCTAGGCAAGAATACAGTAAGAATGAAAATCCTTATGAGGTATTTGCTTCCCACAAGAAATACAACTGTTAACTTTTTCTGACATCGGTCTGGAGCAAGAAAAAAGTTTCCCTAACGGGGTTATCTTAGCTTTAATGAATACTTTGGTTCTGAAATTCGGATTTGAAAATCTCAGGAGTCAGCCGACCGGCACTTGTGAACTGCTTTTGCTTTGGGCACCACGCGGCAAGAAAGACTGCATCTTTTATACCCCTGGCGCACTGACGTCAGGGAAGAGGCGACAGCAACCGACGCCAGACCAGGACTTTGGAATTCAGGCCGACTGCGGGTAGCCTGCCAGCAGGATAACCCAAGAGTAATGACTGCAACAGTGAAACACGATGAACATAGATAAACTCCAGAATGACTGGGGGATGGCGGACGGGTAACCTGGACTGCAACAGTGAATACACTCGAAAGTCTACATTTATGGTAAGTGTACACAACTGTACTATGTTCTTCGTGTTTCACTGTTGCAGTCATTACATTTGGAAAGAATCCCAAAGCTATGGTTGAGAGGCTGGAGCTAAACAGCATTAGGTGCGGCTATAAGGCCCTGCAGAACTGCAGTGGCAAAGCCTGCCCTGGACTTAAAGAGTATAGAGGCAAATGATAATGCTTTGTAAAGGTGTGAACAGAACTCCAAGTAGCAGCCTCTAGAATGTCTTTGGTTGGTACTCCTCTGAGAAAGGCTGCTGATGTAGCTGCAGCTCTGGTGGAATGAAACCTAATGCCCTTGGGCACAGGTTTACCATGGTAAAAGTAGCAGAAACGGATGCAGTGGCTTATCCACTTTGAAACTGTCTGCTTTGAAATAGCCTTTCCTTCTGATCCTGCAGCAAATGTCACTAGTAATTGCTCAGTTTTTCGTAGAACTTTAGTCCTGCTCAAGCAGAATCTAAGCTGTCTGTGTACGTCCAAGGAATGCAGAATTCCCTCCCCCTTGTTCTACGGATTTGGATAAAAAGTTGGCAGATGAATTGTTTGGTTAAGAGCCACACTGGAAACCACCTTAGGCAAAAATGTAGGATTTGTTCGCAGAAACACCCTGTCTGGGTAAAATATGATAAAAGGCTCAACAACCATGAGGGCCTGTAGCTCTGAAACTCTTCTTGAAGTAATTGCTAGTAGCAGAGCTTTTTTCCATAAGAACTTTATATCAGCAGGGGGAAGCTGGGTCAAAATGGAGGCAGGGTGAGCTTTTCCAGTACATAATTGAGGTCCCATGCAGGTAATGGTGCTCTTCTAGGAGGCCTTAAATTTTTGGCTCCTCTAAGATAATGCTTTAGTAAAGGATGAGAAAAGATTGGTGGCTCTGTATTGTAAAGAGCCGAAATGGCAGAGGCATGTATTTTAATTGAAGAGAAAGACAGGCCTTTGTCAAGCATCTCAGTAAAGAATTGTAATATCTGAGGAATATTTGGTTTGGTTGTATCAGTTCCTTGTGCTTGATTCCAAGCACAGAATCTCTTCCATTCATCAGCATGCGACTTTCTAGTACTAGGCCTTCTAGCTTCCAAAATGACATCCATCACAACTTTACTGAGAGGAGTTGTTTGTATAATTACATGATCAGCCATGCTGCCAGGTTCAGTGCCTGGAGTTGGTTTTGCAGGATCCGATTGTTTTGCACGGCCAGTAGTTGAGATCTTTGAGGTAAGGTCCAAGCTGGGTATTGAGACAAGTTCCTTAGGACTGGGTACCAGTGTTGGCGGGGTCAGTCCGGGGCAATTAGTATCATCCTTTCTCTTGTCTGACTTTTAGGAGGACCTTGGGAAGAAGAGGCAGTGGGGGAAAGGCGTAAACCGATAGATTTTTCCAACTGAAGGATAGGGCGTCCACTTTCCATGCTTGTCTGTGATAAGTCCTTGTGCAGAATCTTTTCAATTGCTAATTTTGAGGAGAGGCAAATAGATCTATGTCTGGCCTCCCCCATTTCTCTGTTATCATGCTGAAGACTTGTGGATTTAGTTTCCACTCGTGAGGGTCCATAAGGTTTCTGCTTAACTCATCTTCCAGAGTATTTTGCTTTCCTGGCAGGAATTCCGCTTGGAGATGTATTTTGTAGGTCAAAGCTGTGTCCCACAGTCCCATGGCTAATCTGCAAAGGGGTAAGAGTGTGTGCTCCCTTGCTTGTTTATATACCACATGACCGCAGTGTTGTCCATCTTTATCAGTAGTTGTCCTGGATGAAGTATGTACTTGAAGGATGTTAGGGCATTTTGAACAGCTAGCATCTCTTTCTGGTTGATATGTAGATGCATTTGTTTGCATCTTTCTGCCATGTGGACCCCCCAGGCATAATCTGATGAGTCTGTTGTTAAGGTTTGGCTGGCAGTGGGTAGAGTGAAGGACCATCCCATGATTTGGTGACATGCCTTTGTCCACCAAAGAAACTCCTGTTGTAGGCAGGGTATGAGAGGAATCATTGTTTCCAGATTCTGAGAATGTTGACTCCATAAACTTTTTAGGTACCATTGAAGTTTCCTCATATGCAGTCTCGCATATGGAATCAGTAGGATGCAGGACGCCATGAAGCCCAAAGCCTGCAGAATTTGTCTTGCAAATAACTGGGTTTTTGTCGCCATCAGTTTGAAGTAAGTAGTCAGTTGCCTTTGCTTGTCTGGTGTGAGGTAAGCCCATCTGGGCAGTTGTATTCAAGCTTGCACTGAGGAATGTTATCTTTTGAGAGGGTACCAGTTGTGATTTATTTTCGTTTACTGCATACCCTAGGCATGTTAGAAGCCTTTTCACAAATGTCAGGTGTTGAAGAAGAATGTCCTTGCTCTCTGCTTCAATGAGACAGTCGTCCAAGTACGGGTATATTTGTAAACATATTTGTCTTCAAAATACAATTACTGGTGCCAGGCTCTTTGTAAAGACCCTGGGTGCAGTAGATAAGCCAAAGGGCAGTGCAGAGAATTGGTAATGCATTAAGCCAGCCTTGAATCTGAGGTATCTTCTACACGATTGTCTTATTGGGACATGCAGGTATGCCTCTTTTAGGTCTAATGTCACCAGCCAAGCATTCTTACCCAACATGGGCAGAAGCTGCTGTAAAGTCAGCATTTTGAATTTTGGAATGTCCAGGTATGTGTTCAAAATTGATAAATCCTGTATTGGCCGCCAGGCCTTGTCCTTTCTGGGTACCAAGAACAGTCTTGAGTAAAAACCTTGTCCTTTTTCCTGTTCTGGTACTGGCTTAATGGCCCCCATATCCATGAGGGACGAAACCTGTTTCTGTGCCTCTGCCCATTGATTTTTGGGCAGATCTGGCCAACCGTTTGCCATTGGCAGAGTGTGGAAATGGAATCTGTATCCCTGTGATATTATGTTTAGTACCCACTTGTCCTTGGTTATATAATGCCAATTCGTAGGAAAAAGTGCTAACCTTTCCCCTAAGTGTGCTGCCAAAAGATAAGTGCTTGGTGTAGGCAGAGGGAAGTCACTGGGACTGTTTTCTGTAGGTTTGCGCTTTGTCTCCTCCAGATTTGGAGGTAGAAGCGCCCCATTGCTTTGACCTGTATGATACTTGCGCCAAGTATCTGGAACCCTTAGGGTGCCTGGATTTGCCCGTTTGAGCTCTGTCTGAAACAGGAAAGGACCAATACTTTGTAGGCCAGTGTCTACTGAATCTTGGTGGCTGCACTTGTAAGAAGTCTTTAACAGTTTGCATAGACTTAGCTATGTCTTCTATTTTCTTTAAAACCTCTTCTGCCTTAATACCAAACAAAGTATCATGCTGTAAAGGTGCATCTAGCAATTTAGCTTTAACATGACATCTAGCAATTTAGCTTTAACATGTTCAGGCAAATTTTGTTCCTTTCGCCAGGCATGCCTCCTAATCACAGATCCAGTAACTGCTGCCCTACAGGAGGCCTCTAAAGAGTCAAAAACCGCATTGCAAAGTATGTTTTCCAACCTGATCAGCTGCATGCAATAATTCCTGCATTTCTTTATTTTCTGCACACTCAAAAATCAACATCATTTTCTGTTTCAGCAATCCCATACCATGTTGTTGATACTTAAGCATATGAAATTGATAGTTAAAGGCTCTGATTGCCAAGGTTGCAGATGTATAAACCTTTTTCCCCATTTGTCCAGTGCCCTTGAATCTCTGTCAGAGGGAATAGGATTATTTCCTGTTGAGGCCTTAACTTCCTTTGGACCCTGTGAAATAGTTTCAGGATCAGCAGCAGGGTTTCTAAATAACAATTTATGTATGTCAGGGACCCTGTAATATCCGACAGGCTTACTGGGAGCCGGAGGTAAGGAGTCAGGGGTCAAACTTGACTCTGGGAACACATCATCCACAAGGTCTAAAACAGGGGGGTGGCTAAAGGCCTGTGCTGAGGGAGACTATGGAAATCCCTGAGCCTCTTTTTTAATTCTGAGAAATCTTGACTCTCCCAGTGAAAATGCTCCCTCAAAGTATGCAAGGTTTCTCCAAATGAATAATCCTCAGGAGGAAAATCAGATGATATAGACTCCTCTGCATCAGAATCCTCATAGGGAGGTATAGATAATTCCTAAGAAGAGGAATCAGAAGAAATAGAAACCTGATCTGAAGATTCATAATCAGTGTCTTGCCTAGGCCTCTTATCTGGAGGAGGATGGGTACCCCTGATCAGGGTAATAAGGTCTTCAGCCATTTTGATAATCTGTTTTTTAGGCATAGAGGCCTGTGCATGTGGCTCATGCGTCTTTTTTTAGTTTTAGAAGTTGCTTTTGTCTTTGGTTTTGCAGCTGTCGTCTGTTTGATATACAAATGTTGAGGTCTGAACACACCCTCAGAAGCCAGTGCCTTCTCAGTGGCTCCGGACCCATCTGAGGGAGATGCATCCATCGGTCCAATACCTTGAGTATCTTGCGGCATGCCGGACTCCGCAAAGGTGTCATTAGAGGCCTGCGACTCGAAGGTAGCGGGTATCAGGGGCTGTGCAAGTGCCTCACTGAGTACCGGCAAACCGGCGACTGGCTTAGGAGAAGCTTAGTTGGTTTTGGATCATGACTGCCTTTCTCTGTCCTTTTCTTTGCGTTTTTTTATGTACTCCGGTAGTCGGATTGCTATCAGACGACATTTCTGGGTAGTTAAATCAGTTTCCAAAATACTTTGAGGCAAAAATATACTGATGCTTAATAGTTGTTGTGACTTTCGGCTTTTTCACGGTTAGAGGTCGCCACAGCGGAACAACGGTCCGCTGATGATTGGCAGTTAATTTTTACGTACAGAGTTGCCAGCCCTGATGCACAACCTTCAACGAAGGTACGCCCATTCACGCATGTCTCCACGCAGACGACGCTCTGAGTGTCGAACCGGACAGCGTCTTACTGTGAGGTGACAACGCTACAGCAGCACCACCACTGACGCTTAATAGTGCGTTGGTTAAATCTAGCACAAAACTGACAGGCACGTTGTGATCAGGGCCTAGGCAAGGAATACAGTACAAATGGAAATCCTTATGAGGTATTTGCTTACAAGTAATACAATTATTAATTTTTTCTGACATCAGTATGGAGTAAGAAAAAAAGTTTCCCCAATGGGGTACTTAGCTTTAGTGAAGACTTCAGTTCTGAAACTCAAACTCGAAAATTTCAGTAGTTGGCCGACCGGCACTCGCAAAATGCTTCTGCTTCGGGCACCACGCAGCAAGAAAGATTAAAGAAAATGGCATTGGCTGCATGTTTTATACCCCTGACGACCTGACGTCATGGAAGAGGAGACAGCAACCGACACAGGACCCAAGACTTTGGAATTCAGGCCGACTGAGGGCAACCTGTCAGATTACCCAAATGTAATGACTGCAACAGTGAAACAGGAAGAATATCAAGAATGACTGAGAGGCTGACAGATTAATGTACTGCAAAATAAGGGGAATCCCACAGAAAAAGAACAGGTGGAAATGCACAGTGCTAAAGAGAAAAATGAGGGAGTATATGGATAATATGCATGAGTTTAGAAAGACTGCTGTTAAGCAAAGTACAGTTGTGTACCTACCATAAATGTAGATGTTTGAGTGTATTCACTGTTGCAGTCATTACTCTTAGGGTTATCCTGCTGGCAGGCTACCCGCAGTCAGCCCGAGTTCCAAAATCTAGGTCCGGCGTCGGTTGCTGTCACCTCTTCCCTGACGTCAGTGCGCCAGGGGTATAAAAGATGCAGCCGACGCCATTTTCTTATGTTTTTCTTGCCCCAGAGTCAGGTGCCCCAAATAGGTAGGCTGAAAAATATATATATCAAAAAGAAATGCATACACAAAAATAACATTTCCTTCATCTACAAGCAAATACACCAAGAAGGTTGTATAGGATAGAGAAGTGCAGATAAGGCCCAGAAAAGAGAAGGGGGATGGTGGGTGGGTAACCTGGACTGCAACAGTGAATACACTCGAACACCTACATTTATGGTAGGTACACAACTGTACTATGTTCATCGTGTTTCACTGTTGCAGTCATTACTCTTGGGTTGAATCTCAAAGCTGAGGAAAGTACAGTTTTGTACCTACCATAAATGTAGATGTTCGAGTGTATACACTGCTGCAGTCATTACACTTGGGTTATCCTGCCATCAGGCGGTTCCCCAGTCGGCCTGTGTTCCAAAGTCTTGGTCCGGCGTCGGTTGCTGTCGCCTCCTCCCTGATGTCAGTGCGACAGGGGTATACAAGATGCAGCCGACGCCATTTTCTTCAGTTTTTCTTGCTCCAGATGTCAGGTGCCTCTAAATAGGTAGGCAATTCCAATTGCTAATAAAACATACATAAGAAAAGCAAAAAACAACTTACAGCTACCAGCAAATACTCCCCATAGGTAGTAAGGGTAGAAGACATAGGTACGTACCAGCCAGTAAGAGGGGAAGGAGGGAGGGTAACCAGGACTGCAGCAGTGTATACACTCGAACATCTACATTTATGGTAAGTAGATAACTGTACTATGTTCATCGTGTTACACTGCTGCAGTCATTACACTTGGGTAGAATCCCAAAGCTGAGGTAGGGTGGCTGGTTCTATAAGGCATTAGGGGTGGCTATAAGGCCCTGCAGCACTGCAGTGGCAAAGCCAGCTCTGGATTTAGAGTATAGAGCCAGATGGTAATGCTTGGTGAAGGTATGTACAGAACTCAAGTTGCTTCTTCCAAAATATCCTTGGTAGGTACTCCCCTGAGGTAGGCAGTTGAAGTGGCTGTTGCCCTGGTGGAGTGAGATCTAATGCTGCTAGGTACAGGTTTTCCATGGTATGTGTAGCAGAAATGTATACAATGTCCTATCCATTTTGAAATGGCTTTTCCCTGTGCTCCAGCAGCATATGCTACCAATAATTGCTCAGATTTTCTGAAAGCTTTGGTTTTGTCAAATAGATGCGTAACTGCCTGTGAATGTCCCCTTTATTCTGTGGTTTACGATAAAAAGTTGGCAGGTGAATAGTTTGGTTTAGAGCCACACTGGATACCACCTTTGGCATAAAAGTAGGGTTAGTTTTTAAAGACACCCTGTCCTGGTGGAAAAAGAGGAAAGGTTCCACTGCCATTAGTGCCTGTAATTCTGAAACTCTTCATGCTGATGTTATTGCCAGGAGCAGAGCAGTTTTCCAAGAGATATATTTTAATTCTGCAGTTAGCTGGCTCAAAAGTCTCGGTCCAGCATCGGTTGCTGTCGCCTACTCCCTGACATCAGTGCGACAGGGGTATATAAGATGCAGCCGACGCCATTTTCTTCAGTTTTTCTTGCCCCAGATTGTCAGGTGCCCCCAAATAGGTAGGCAATTCAAATTGCTAGTAAAATATACAAAGGAAAAGCAAACCATTTTTAGTTACCAGCAAATACTCCCGATACGTAATAAGAGTAGATGATCTAGGTAAGTACCAGAAAGTAAGAGGGGAAGGAGGGAGGGTAACCTGGACTGCAGCAGTGTATACACTCTAACATCTACTTTTATGGTAGGTACAAAACTGTACTGTGTTCATCGTGTTACACTGCCGCAGTCATTACACTTGGGTGGAATCCCAAAGCTGAGGTAGGGAGGCTGGATTTATAAGGCATTAGGGGTGGCTATAAGGCCCTGCAGTACAGCAGTGGCGAAGCCAGCTCTGGATTTGGAGTATAAAGGCAAATGGTAATGTTTGGTGAAGTTATGCACTGAACTCCATGTTGCTGCTTCCAAAATATCATTGGTAGGTACTCTTCTGAGGTAGGCAGTAGAAGTGGCTGTTGCCCTGGTGGAGTGAGATCTAATGCTGCTAGGTACAGGTTTCCCATGGTGGGTATAGCAGAAACGTATACAGTGTCCTATCCATTTTGAAATAGTCTACTTTGAAATGGCTTTTCCTTGTGCTCCTGAAGCGTATGCTACCAATAATTGCTCAGATTTTCTGAAAGCTTTGGTTTTGTCCAAGTAGAAGCATAACTGTCTGTGAACGTCCAAAGAATGTAGTAGTCTCTCCCCTTTGTTCTGTGGTTTTGGATAAAAAGTTGGCAAGTGAATAGTTTGGTTTAGAGCCACACTTGATATCACCTTTGGCATAAACGTAGGGTTAGTTCTTAAAGACACCCTGTCCTGGTGGAAGATGAGGAAAGGTTCCACTGTAATTAGTGCCTGTAATTCTGAAACTCTTTGTGCTGATGTTATTGCCAGTGGCAGAGCAGTTTTCCAAGAGATGTATTTTAATTCTGCTGTGTTAGCTGGCTAAAAAGGAGGTAAAGTTAATTTTTCCAAAACAAAGTTGAGGTCCCAAGTTGGTGTAGGAGCTCTACGGGGCGGTCTTATGTTTTTAGCCCCTCTGAGGTACTGTTTGAGCAAAGGATTAGAAAACATTGGTGGATCCGTGTTGTAATGAGCAGAGATAGCTGAGGCGTGGATTTTGATGGATGAAAAAAGAGAGGCCCTTGTCCAGCATCTCAGTTAAGTATTGAAGTATCTGAGGAATGTTTGGGACAAGAGGGTCAAGGCTGTGAGCTTGGTTCCAAGCACAGAATCTCTTCCATTTATCTGAACAGGCTTTCCTGGTACTAGGCCTTCTGGCCTCCAGAATGACATCCATAACAGCTTTGGAGAGAGGCATTGCTTGCTTGACTAAGGCATCTTCCATGCAGCTAGGTTTAAGGTCTTTAGCTGGCTGTGTAGTATTTGTTTGTTGTGCTGAGTCAGCAGATGTGGGATTTGAGGCAAAATCCAGGGTGGTTCTTGTGCTAAGCTCCTTAAGATTGGGTACTAGTGCTGGTGTGGCCAGTCTGGTGCAATCAGGATCATCTTTGGCTCTTCCTGTCTGGCTTTTTTGAGTACCTTTGGCAGGAGAGGTAGTGGTGGGAAAGCGTACACTTGTAGGTTCTCCCAGCTGAATGAGAGGGCATCCACTTTCTATGCTTGTGGATGGCAACTCCTTGTGCAGAAGTTTTGTAGCTGGCTGTTTATTGGGGATGCAAACAGATCTCTGTCCGGGCTCCACCACTTCTGTGTTATCATTCTGAATATTTGTGGATTCAACTCCCATTCGTGGGGATCCATGATGTTTCTGCTTAAGTCATCTGCCAGTGTGTTTTTCTCACCTGGCAGGAACTGCGCTTGCAGATGAACTTGAAGGTTTATAGCTGTGTTCCATAAAGTCATAGCTTGTCTTCATAGGGGGTAGGAATGAGTGCCCCCTTGGTTGTTTATGTACCACATAACTGTGGTGTTGTCTGTCTTTAGTAGTGGTTGTCCTGGATGCAGCAGGTCCTTAAAAGCTATAAGCGCATTTTGTACAGGTAGCATCGCTTTTTGATTGATGTGAAGATGCCTTTGTTCTGCGGGCCACGTGCCCTGAATACATTTGCCTGCCATGTGTGCTCCCCAGGCGTAATCCGAAGCATCTGTTGTCAGTGTTTGCCTGGCTGTGGGTTGTGTAAAAGGCTGTCCCTTATTGACGTGACAAGCTTGAGCCCACCATTGAAACTCCTGCTGAAGGCAAGGGATTAGTGGTATAACCGTTTCCAAACTTTGAGAGTGTTGAGACCATATATTCTGTAGGTTCCCATTGTAGTTTCCTCGTATGCAGTCTGGCATATGGAATTAGAAGTATGCAGGATGCCATGTAACCCAAAGCCTGCAGAATTTTTCTTGCAGGGAGTTTGGTCTTTGTTGCCATCAACTGAAAGTAGTGAGTCAGTTGTCCTTGTCTGTCTGGCATGAGATAAGCCATCTGGGCCGATGTGCTCAAGCTGGCACCCAGGAATATAATCTGTTGTGAGGGCACTTGTTTTGATTTCTTTTCGTTTACTGTGTACCCCAGGCAACTTAACTTTTTTACAAACGCCAGATGCTTTAGAAGAATGTCCTTGCTCTCTGCTTGAATCAGGCAGTCGTCCAGGTATGGATAAATTTGAATTCCTTTCGGTCTGCAAAATGCAATTACTGGTGCCAGGCGCTTTGTGAAGACCCTGGGCGCAGTAGATAAGCCAAAGGGCAGTGCAGAGCATTGGCAGTGCATTGAACCAGCTATGAATCTGAGGTATCTTCTGCAGTTTTGTCTGATAGGGACATGCAGGTATGCCTCTTTGAGGTCCAAAGTCACGAGCCAAGCTTTCTTGCCCAGCATGGGAAGAAGCTGCTGTAATGTCAACATTTTGAATTTTGGAACATCCAGGTAAGTGTTTAGAGATGAAAGTTCCAGAATGGGCCTCCAGGTTTTGTCCTTTCTGGGTACCAGAAAGAGTCTTGAGTAAAATCCTTGTCCTTGCTCCTGTGATGGTACCTTTTGAATAGCCCTCATATCCATGAGTGCTGTAATTTGTTTTTGAGCCTCTGCCCATTGATTTGGTGGCTGATTTGGCATTCCTTTTAACCTTGGCAGAGTATGAAAGTGGAACCTGTAACCTTGAAACACAATGTTGAGAACCCATTTGTCTTTGGTGATCATTTGCCAATTGTGGTAGAAGAGTGCCAGTTTTCCTCCCAAGGGGGCTGCCAAGAAGGATTTGTTTGGCTGCTGTAGTGGGAAGTCATTGGAGATGCTTTTTATATGGTTGGGGCCCGTCTTCTCCTCCTTTCTGGCCTGATGCAACCCATTGTCGAGGCCTGTAAGGACCTTGTGTTTGATCTCTACCTCTTGGACGTCTGTATCTTCCCCTTTGAGGTCTGTCTGTAATTGGAAAGGACCAATACTTAGTTGGCCAGTTTCTGCTAAATCTAGGAGGCTGAACCTGTAAGAAATCCTTCACCATTAGCATAGATTTTGCCTTATCCTCCATTTTCTTTAATACCTCTTCTGCCTTAACTCCAAATAACACATCTTGCTGCAAAGGTGCATCCAATAATTTTGCTTTAACATGATCTGGTAACGTATGTTCTTTTAACCAAGCATGTCTTCTAATGACAGAGCCTGTAACTGCTGCTCTGCAGGAGGCCTCTAGAGAATCACAACCACATTGTAAAGTATGCTTTCCCACTTGTTCAGCTACATGCAATAAAGCCTGCATTTCTTTAAAATTAGGAGGATCTGATTCTGGAAGGATTTTTTGTTTTAACTAAAACAGTAAAAATTGCTGATATTTTAGCATGTGAAAAGTACAGTTTTGTACCTACCATAAATGTAGATGTTCGAAGATCCACATTGCTGCAGTCCTTACATATGGGTAGTCCGCTGTCCTCGGTCGGCCCGAATACCAAAGTATAAGGCTGACGTCGGTCAAGGCGCTTAACACTGACATCAGGACGTCAGGGTACAAAAGCGCATGACCGACGTCATTTCCTCAGTCTTTTCTTGCCCCAGATGTCAGAAGGCCCTAACAAGAAAGGCCAAAGCCAAAAAACCAGCAAAAACTAACCAACCACCCGTGCACTAACCATATTTACAATATGTACAACACAAAGTACACCACCACCTTCAACAACAGAGGGGAAGGAGGGAGGGTATGGACTGCAGCAATGTGGATCTTGAACATCTACATTTATGGTAGGTACAAAACTGTACTATGTTCTTCATCTCACATTGCTGCAGTCCTTACATATGGGTAGAATCCCAAAGCAGAGGTAAGGGAGGATGGCAAAACTATAAAGCATTAGGTGCTGCCAAAATGCCCTGTAAAATAGCAGTGGCAAATCCAGCCCTAGATTTAGAGTAAAGTGGAAGGTGGTAATGCTTAGAGAAAGTATGCACTGAACTCCAAGTAGCTGCTTCCAAAATATCTCTAGTAGCCACCCCTTAAAAAGCTGTAGAAGTGGCAGTAGCCCTAGTGGAATGAGGCCTAATCCCAGCTGGAACCTCCTTACCATGATGGGAATAACAGAAAGAAATACAAAACCCAATCCACTTAGAAATAGTTTGTTTTGAAACAGGTTTGCCCTGAGAACACAAAGCAAAAGAAACAAACAACTGCTGAGACTGCCTGAACCCTTTAGTTCTGCTCAAATAATATCGCAACTGTCTGTGTATATCCAAAGTGTGCAAAATCCTTTCCCCTTTATTTTGGGAGTTTGCATAAAAAGTAGGCAAATGAATAGTTTGGTTTAAAGCCACACTAGAAACCACTTTAGGCATAAAAGAAGGGTTAGTACGCAAAGACACCCTGTCCTTGTGGAAAATCAAGAAAGGCTCAACTGCCATAAGGGCCTGTAATTCAGAAACCCTTCTCGCAGAGGTAATGGCCAACAAAAAAGCAGTCTTCCATGATAAATATTTCAACTCTGCTGATGCTGCAGGCTCAAAAGGTTGTAGAGTGAGTTTCTCCAACACAAAATTGAGATCCCAAGCAGGAGTAGGAGCTCTCGTGGGGTCTTATATTCTTTGCCCCTCTAAGGAATTGCTTAAACAAAGGCTGAGAAAATAATGGTGGGTCACAGTCATAGTGAGCAGAAATTGCTGCAGCATGAACCTTTATAGAGGAGAAGGACAAACCTTTGTCCAATAACTCAGTAAGGTATTGAAGTGCAACACTTAAATTAGGTTTAGAAACATCCAAGTCCTTTGCTGTACTCCAAAATAAAAATCTCCTCCATTTATCTGCGTAAACTTTCCTTGTACTAGGCCTTCTGGCCTCCAAAATAACATTCAAAACTTGCTGTGGAATCTTAGACCCTCCAGGGTTCAAAACAGAATATGCCAGGCAGTCAGATGTAGAGAATGAAGTTTGACATTGAGTAAATGACTGTTCTCCTGAGACAGCAGGTGAGGAATCGAAGGCAAAGGCCATGGAGGCTCCCGTACCAGACTTCTCAGTAATGGGTACCAGTGCTGTCGAGGCCAATCTGGAGCTATTAAAATCATGTTTGGCTTGTCCTGTCTGACCTTCAGGAGTACCTTTGGGAGGAGAGGCAGAGGTGGAAAGGCATACACGTGAAGATTGCTCCAATTGAATGAGAGAGCATCCACTTTCCAAGCTGTGGGATGAAACCTTTTGTGCAAAACTTTGGCAGCTGGTAATTTAGTGGAGAAGCGAACAGATCTATGTCTGGAGTTCCCCATAACACTGTCAATCTCTGAAATACATGAGGATCCAATTTCCACTCGTGGGGATCCATAATTTGTCTGCTCAACACATCTGCTAAGGAGTTCTGTGCTCCTGGCAGAAACCTTGCCTGAAGATTTAGCTGTAAACTGAGAGCAGTCTCCCACAAAATCATTGCTTGTCTGCACAGAGGATAAGAATCGTTCCCCTTGCTTGTTGATGTACCACATGACAGTTGTGTTGTCTGTTTGAATCAACACCTGCCCTGGAAGAAGTAAATCCTTGAAAGCTATCAATGCAAATTGGACTGCTAACATCTCCTTCAAGTTGATATGTAGATGTTGAAGTCTGGCAGGCCACGTGTCTTGTACCCATTTTCCGTTTAGATGAGCTCCCCAAGCTTTGTCTGAGGCATCTGTCATTAAAATCTGACTCGCCTCTGGCCGGGTCACAGAGAGTCCCTTGTTTAGGTGACATTCCTGAGCCCACCACAAAAACTCCTTTTGAATGCAAGGTATTATCTGAATGACAGTGTCCAAATCTTGGCAGTGCTGTGTCCATACATTCTTGAGATACCATTGTAGCTTCCTCATATGCAGTTTGGCATTGGGAAGTACCAGAATACAAGATGCCATGAACCCCCAAGGCTTGAAGGACTGTCCTTGCAGTCAGCCTGGACTGATGAGACAACTTGGTGGAAGTAAAGAGAAAGATTCTTTTGTTTGTCCGGGGTCAAAAAGGCCATCTGGGATGCTGTATTCAGTCTCACACCCAGAAAGCACATGTCCTGAGAGGGTACTAGACTGGACTTTATTTCGTTCACAGAATACCCCAGGCATCTTAACACTGCCATCACATACAAGTGTAGATGATGAAGAAGTTCGTCCTTTTCTTGGGCCAGAATCAGGCAATCGTCCAAATAAGGATAGATTTGTATTCCTCTTAGCCTGAAGAAAGCTACCACTGGAGCCAGAACCTTTGAATACTCTGGGCAGTAGATAAGCCAAAGGGCAATGCAGAGAACTGATAATGTGAAGTCCCAGCCAGCGCAGATACTTCCTGCAACTGGGCCTGATAGGAACATGAAGGTAAGCCTCCTTGAGATCCAGAGTCACCATCCAGTGATCTTTGCCCAGCAGAGGTAAAAGCTGTTGTAACGTCAACATTTTGAACTTGGGAATGTCCAGATATGTGTTGAGGATAGATAGATCCAAAATTGGTCTCCACGTGTTTCCTTTCTTTGGTACTAGAAACAGGCGAGAATAAAATCCTAGGCCCACTTCTGGCAGAGGGACGGTTGTATGGCCCCTATTTGAAGTAGCAGAGAAATTTGTTTGTGAGCCTCTAGTCTTTGCTGAGGAGGAACGTCCGGCATGCCTTTGAAAGGAGGCAAGGTATGGAAATAAAACTTGTAACCCTGGTGTATGATATCCAATACCCATTTGTCCTGGGTAATCAACATCCAATTTTCCTTGAAGACTGCTAACCTTCCTCCCAAAGGTGCTGCCAGGCAAGAAGGATCTGGCAGCTGAAAAGGTAGGTCATTGGGCCTGTTTACGAAAGGACTGGCCCCTGCCCTCACCCGAAGACTGTGCAGGTGAACTCCCTGTTCTAGGCCTGAAAGAACTCTGAGCTCTCCCCCTACCACATCTAGATCTACCCCTAGACTGAGAATCATAAGAAGGATACGTCCACCCCTTAGCAGGCCAATTCCTACTAAACTTCGGAGGCTGAACTTGCAAAAAATCTTTAACAGCCTGCATAGACTTAGCCTTGTCTTCCATTTTCTTCAAGACTGACTCCACAGGTGAACCAAACAACACATCAGACTGCAAAGGAGCATCCAAAATCCGTGTCTTAACATGGTCAGATAAATTCTGATCCTTCAGCCAGGCGTGCCTGCGAAGAACTGAGCCAGTGGCAGCCACCCTAGACGAGGCCTGCACAGCATCAAAACCACACTGTAATGAATGCTTACCCACCTGTTCAGAGACATGCACCAAATCTTGCAATTCTTTACACTCAATGCCTTCCGCCAGAGCATCCACCTTAGACTTCAATTGAGAAAGAAGAAAGTTTTGATATTTCAACATATGAAACTGGCAATTCAAGGCCCTCATAGCTAAGGTAGAAGATGTATAGACGTTTTTCCCCATCTATCCAAAGCTCTGCCTACTTTATCTAGAGGAGCCGGATTTTTTACAACAGAGGCCTTGACACCCTTAGGTCCCTGACTAATAGTTTCTTGGTCCGCCCTAGGACTCTTATAAAGATATTTATGAGCCTCAGGCACCCTGTAATACCTATCCGGTTTAACAGGAGCAGGAGGCAAAGAATCAGGATTAAGAGAAGCCTCTGCAAACACATCTTCCACAACATCCAGAACAGGGGTATAGCCAAGGGCCTATGCTGGGGTAACAGCAAAATTCCCTAAGCCTTTTCCGAGAATCAGAGAAGTCCTGACCTTCCCACTTAAAATGTTCCCTCATAGAATGAAGTGTCTCTGAAAAGAAAAATCCTCTGGAGGAGAAGCAGAAGGAGTGGAATCATCTGCATCAGAATCAGAATAAGGAGAGTACTCCTGCAGGTCTTCAGCTGAAGACTCTGAAACATCCGAAGCCTGCTCAAAACTTCCCAACTCTGGCTCCATCCTAGGCCTCTTATCAGGAGGGGGCAAAGAACCTCTAATCAGAGTAATCAAATCTTCTGCCATTTTAAGCATGTGCTTCTTAGGCACAGACCCTGCTGAACTAGGAGTGACACCAACAGAAGCTAAAACTGGCCTGCCTCTGGGAGAAGCCTTGGAAACAGAAGGAGAAGGCCTAACCACCCTAGGAAGGGAGGGGAGTACAGTAACCTGAGAAGCCCCTTCAGCCTGACCTGTCTCCTGAGAGACCACCTCCTGCAAAATCAAAGTCTCCCCCTGAGACTCCAGAGAGGTCTCCGTCGGAACCACCGGTTCCACTGAAGCCTCTAAAGAACCGGCGTCCGGAACGGATGACTCATCTTGCCTAGGTTTAACTGCTTTGTCTTTGCGCTTCTTGAAGCGGCGCCGGAGAATCCGACGGCATATTATAATTGCACCGCTTCCCAAAGACCAGCCTAGCACAATCTAACCTCCGCTTAATAGTGCGTTTATTGAACCTAGCACAAAAGCGACACCCAACAACGTCGTGCTCAGGCCCCAGACAAGGAATACACAAGGAATGATAATCTCTATGCGGTATCTGTTTCCCACAAGAAATACAGTTATTCACTTTTCTGACATCCGGTAAAACACTGAGGCAAGAAAAACAAAATATTCTAACGGGTACTTAGCCAACTTGATTAGGTCTGAAACTCCGAATTGAAAAATTTCAGAACGCCGAATGGCACTTGCAACGCTGCTTCTGCATCGGACCATGCGGCAAAAAAGACTGAGGAAATGACGTCGGTCATGCGCTTTTGTACCCTGACGTCCTGATGTCAGTGTTAAGCGCCTTGACCGACGTCAGCCTTATACTTTGGTATTCGGGCCGACCGAGGACAGCGGACTACCCATATGTAAGGACTGCAGCAATGTGAGATGAAGAACATCTGGCAATTTAAGGCTCTCATTGCTAAAGTTGCAGATGTATATACTTTCTTTCCCCATCTGCCTAATGCTCTGGAATCCCTGTCAGAGGGAACTGGATACTTGGCTGATGAGGCCTTAAGTCCTTTGGGTCCCTCAGAAATAGTTTCAGGGTCAGCTACAGGGCTTTTATACAGAAATTTATGTGAGTCAGGGACTCTGTAGTATCTGTCAGGTTTAACAGGGGCTGGAGCTAAGGAATCAGGACTTGAGCTGGATTCAGTATACACATCATCCACAATATCTAACACTGGCGGAATAGCAAGGGGTCTGTGTTGAGGTAATAAAAGGAAGTCTCTGAGCCTCTTCTTGGATTCTGAGTAATCCTGGCCTTCCCAGTGGAACTGCTCCCTCATGGTATGTAGGGTTTCCCCAAAGGAGTAGTCCTCAGGCAATGACGCTGATGGAATTGATTCCTCAGCATCAGAATCCTCATAAGGGGGTAAAGAGTATCCTAGGTCTGAGGATGAATGAGAAGAGATGGACACCTGGTCGGATGAGTTATAGTCTGCATCCTGTCTAGGCCTTTTATCAGGAGGGGGATGGGACCCCCTGATCAGAGTGATTAGGTCTTCGGCCATTTTGAGCATTTGTTTCTTAGGCATGGAGGCCTGTCCTGGAGAATGCTGTATTTGTTTCACTGACTTTAAAGGAGGCTTAGACTTAGCTGAGGGTTTAATACTTAACTGAGTAGGTCTGAAGACACCCTCTAAAACTGTGGGTAGCTCAGCTACTCCAGATCCCTCTAAAAGGTTTGTCTCGGTAGGCTGAAGAGCTTGTGCATCCGAAGGCCCAGCCATCTCCACGTGGGAGCCAGAGGCGGCTTGTGGTTCTACAAAAGTGGTCGTCAGGGGCTGCGAAGGCGCCTCGCTGAAAACCGGAGAAAGTACAGTTTTGTACCTACCATAAATGTAGATGTCCGATAGATATGCAACTGCAGTCCTTACATATGGGTTGTCCTGCCTCAGGCAGCCCTCGGTCGGCCGGATTCCAAAGTCTGGGTCCGGTGTCGGCTGATGTCGCCTCCTCCCTGACGCCAGAGCGGCTGGGGTATAAAAGCATCAGCCGATGCCATCTTCCTCAGTGTTTCTTGCCCCAGATGCCAGGTGCCCTACAAGGAAGGCTAAATTTAGAACTGGATAAAATAGTCCAGACATACACAATAGCAACAAACAGATACACCATAACAGATACCCCCAGCTAAGTATAAAAGGAGGGAAGTGGACCCCAATACGCAGAGGGGTAGGAGGGAGGGAAAACCTGACTGCAGTTGCATATCTATCGGACATCTACATTTATGGTAGGTACAAAACTGTACCATGTCCAAGAATGCAACTGCAGTCCTTACATATGGGTTGAATACCATAGCCAAGCTGGGGGTGGTAGGGTCTAAGATAAGGATGGTGTAGCTAAAATGCCCTGCAGGACTGCTGAAGCAAAGCCTGCTCGGGATCTGGAATATAAAGGCAGGTTGTAGTGCTTGGAAAATGTATGCACGGAGCTCCATGTAGCAGCTTCTAGAATGTCCTTTGTAGCCACCCCTCTTAGGAAGGCTGTAGAGGTGGATGTAGCTCTGGTGGAGTGTGGCCTGATATTGGCTGGCACACCCTTTCCATGAAAAGAATAACAGAATCTGATGCAATGTCCAATCCATTTTGAAATTGTTTGGAAATTGCCTTTCCTTGCACTGCAGGAGCGTATGCTACAAAAAGTTGGTCTGACTTTCTGTTGGCCTTTGTTCTGTCCAAGTAGTAGCGTAGTTGTCTGTGTATGTCCAAAGTGTGCAGCAGCCTTTCCCCTTTATTTTGAGGATTGGGGAAGAAAGTAGGCAGGTGAATTGCTTGATTTAGAGACACCCCGGATATCACTTTTGGCATAAAAGAAGGATTGGTTCTTAAAGAAACCCTGTCCTGATGAAAAATGAGAAACGGAGGTACTGCCATGAGGGCCTGTATCTCCGAAACTCTTCTTGCTGAGGTAATTGCCAACAGGAAAACTGTTTTCCAGGAAAGAAATTGCAATTCTGAAGATGCTGCTGGTTCAAAAGGAGGAAGAGTTAATTTCTCTAACACGAAGTTGAGGTCCCATGCAGGCACTGGTGGTTTTCTGGGAGGTTTGATATTCTTTATCCCTCTTAGAAATTGTCTTAGCAAAGGATGTGAAAACACAGGTGGATCAGTGTTGTATTTTGCTGAAATTGCTGAAGCGTGTATTTTTATGGAAGAATAGGAAAGTCCATTATGCAGCATTTCTGCCAAGGTATTCCAGTATCTGTGGGATGCTCATAACTGATGCATCCTGTCCCTTGTTGGTATTCCAAATGTTGAATCTCTTCCATTTGGCTGAATAAGTCTTTCTGGTGGAAGGTCTGCGTGCTCCCAATAATATCTGTTGTACTTCCTTGGAGAGAGAGATATGGGGAGAAATCATGGAACCCTCCAAGCTGTCAGCTGCAGAGTTTGCAGGTTGGGGTGAACCGTCCTGTAATTGTGCTGAGTCAAGAGTAGAGGCCATTGAGGCAGGGGCCACGGCTTGGTGCGAGTTATACTCCTTAGTAATGGATACCAGTGCTGTCTTGGCCAATCTGGAGCTATTAGGATGCCTTTGGGTTGCTCTGCTTTGATCTTCAGTAACACCTTGGTCATTAATGGTAGAGGTGGGAATGCATAGATTGTTAGAGAGTTCCAGCTGAATGAGAGAGCATCTATTCTCCAGGCTTGTGGATGGTGTGTCCTCGCGCAGAACTTTTTCAGATGATGATTGAGGTGGGAAGCAAAGAGATCTATGTCCGGCCTCCCCCATGCAAGAGTTATTTGTGCAAAAATGTCTGGATGCAACATCCATTCGTGCGGGTCCAGGATGTTTCTGCTTAGACTGTCCGCCAGAACATTGTCCCTGCCCGCAACAAACTGGGATTGCAGCTGTATGTTCAGTTTCAGGGACTTTTCCCAAAGAGTCATTGTTAGTCTGCAAAGGGGGTAAGAATGAGTACCTCCCTGTTTGTTTATGTACCACATAACAGTGGTGTTGTCTGTCTTTATTAGCAGATGACCTTGTTGAAGATATTTTCCGAAGGCCTCGACTGCATGAATTACTGCTAACATCTCTTTTTGATTGATTTGAAGATGCACTTCCTGGGGGGTCCATTGCCCTTGAATGCATCTGCCCTCCATGTGTGCCCCCATCCATGGTCTGAGGCGTCTGTTGTAATGGTTTGGCTTGTTTGAGGTTTGTTGAAAGGCATACCTTTGTTTAACTGGCTTGCTTGGGCCCACCACAGAAATTCCCTTTGTAGACATGGGATGAGTGGGATAATTGTTTCCAAGTTGTAGCTGTGTTGAGACCATAAACTTTTTAGGTACCATTGTAGTTTTCTCATGTGAAGACTTGCCAGTGGAATCAGTAGAATGCAAGATGCCATGAACCTAGAGCCTGCAGGATTTTCCTTGCAGTCATCTGGGTGAGCTTTGCTAGGCTTTTGAAGTAATGTGGTAATTGTTCTTGCTTCTCTTCTGTGAGGTAAGCCATTTGTGAGTCTGTGTCTAGTTTGGCTCCTAGAAAAATTATTTGCTGGGATGGCAGTAGTCTTGATTTTTGTAAGTTGACTGTGTATCCCAAAGCCTGTAGTAAGTGAATGACATAATTCAAGTTTTTTGTCAAGGCTTGCTTGCTGTCCACTTGTATAAGGCAGTCGTCCAGGTAAGGATATATTTGTATTCCCTGGAGTCTGCAGTGTGCAATTACTGATGCCAGGCATTTCGTGAATACTCTGGGTGCAGTAGATAAGCCAAAAGGCAATGCTGAGAATTGATAATGCTCTGACCCTGCAAGAAATCTGAGGTATCTTCTGCAACTGTGTCTGATTGGGACATGCAGGTATGCCTCCTTGAGGTCCAGAGTAACCAGCCAAGACCCCTTGCCCAGCATGAGAAGGAGTTGCTGGAGCGTCAGCATTTTGAATTTTGGTACAATGAGAAAAGTGTTTAGAGCGGACAAGTCCAGTATAGGTCTCCATTGCTTTTCTTTTCTTGGAACAAGGAACAGTCTTGAGTAAAATCCCTGGCCTTGTTCCTGAGGAGGTACCTTTTCTATTGCTTTGATTTTTATCAGCTTTGAAACTTGTACTAATGCCTCTGCCCTTTGATTTTGTGGCAGGTTGGGCATGCCTTGTCTTGTTGGTAAAGTATGGAAGTGGAACCTGTAGCCTTGGTCTATTATGTACAGAATCCATTTGTCCTTTGTTAAAATGTGCCAATTTTTTGAAAATAAGGATAATTTTCCGCCTAAAGGTGCTTCTCTTTGAGCCTTGGTCGGCGGTGTGAAAGTCAAGTCATTGTGATTGTCCCTGTGGAGCAGTAGTAGTCCCTGCGTCACCTCTCTGATTAGCCGGTTGCCATTGGCGTCCCCTGTAGGAGCCTCTGTATTGCCCTCTCCCTCGGGCACGCCTGTTTTTTCCCCTTTGAAACTTGTCAGTGTCTGGAAAGGACCAATTCTTAGATAGCCAATTCCTGCTGAACCTGGAGGAAATCTTTGACTGTTTGCACTGATTTAGCCTTTTCCTCAATTGATTTCAACACATCCTGAGCATTAGCACCAAATAGCTTGTATTTTTCTAGAGGTGCATCTAGAAGCTTTACTTTAACATGATCTGGCAATGCCTGTTCTTTCAACCATGCATGTCTACATATGACGGCCCCTGTCATAGCTGCCCTACATGAAGCTTCCAATGCATCATAACCACACTGAAGAAAATGATTGCTAACCTGCTGAGTA